>NC_074669.1:40683881-40986070 GCF_029448725.1 Salvelinus fontinalis
TGTGTGTGTGTGTGTGTGTGGAGGTGTGTGTGTGTGGAGGTGTGTGTGTGGAGGTGTGTGTGTGTGGAGGTGTGTGTGTGTGTGTGTGTGTGTGTGTGTGTGTGTGTGTGTGTGTGTGTTTGTGTGTAGGTGTGTGTGGAGGTGGGGTGACTCACATGAAGTGGCCTGTGTTGTGTCCTCTGACACCGGGACATTTTAGCTTCTGGACCAGAATACGGATCACATTAATGAAGATGATGAAGTTGACCTTAAGCAGTGGAGAAAGAGGATGAGTTGGGGCTGAATACTTTACAACACAGGGTGGATTAGGGTTGGAGTTGAGGCTAAGGGAAGGTTTAGGGTGGAGACCACGGTCAGGGTTAGATTTGAGGTTAGGGTTAGGTAAGGTTAGGTGAGTGTTAGGCTACTCACCAGCAGTGATGCAGTTATAGGCCCTTTGATAATCCACCAAATGAAGGCCACATCGGTGTCGTCCCAGCAACTACATTGGGACAGAACAAGATGATATCAGACAGTACCGTATTATTACCAATCTCCAATGGTATTACATTAGGATTCACGTATGAATATATAGGCTACATGACAATATCAATTCAGAGTAAATTCAAAGCAAATGCTAGTTTCCATACTTACCCTCTGTTATCATAGAAGTTTCGTGTCAGAACCCACACCAACAATATCGTGGTTGGGAAACCTAACAGACACAGAGAATGGACAAACATCAGCATGATGTTGTAACAAAGCCATGCCTCTTTGAGTTGTTGAGGAGAGAGGGAGAAGGGAAGAGAGACAAAGAGAGATAGGTGTGTGTGAAGAGAGATAGGTGTGTGTGCGAAAGACAGAAAGAGTGGGAGAGAGATAGAAAGAAAGAGGACAGATTGAGAACGGTCACCTACCCCAGCCGATGAGTGTGTACCACCAGAAGTACTTATTGTGTGAGACGAAGGTGAGGGCAAGGAGGGTCTGGAGGTACATGCCCTCGACCAGCAACCAGAAGTAGTTAGCCAGGATGCTGAACTGGAAGAACGCCACTGCTGATTTACACTCTGTCTGCAGGAGAACACAATATACACACACTCAAAAAAATGCTGTGTTGTTTGGCTGACCCAATTGCTGGGTTACAGGTATTGGGTCACTTAGTTGTTGAATTTTTTCTATAAAAAGACAAATGTTGGGTTGTTGATGCTGGGTTATTGAGATCAGAAGACTGGAGGTGTGGCTTAGTAGGGGCGTGGCTGCCACAGTTGTTTTTGGCCAGCCGTGAGAGTAAATGTCATTCCGGTTCATCTGTTTTCCGGTTCACTGACACTTTTGTAGTTTTAATGAGGCTTACACAAGTGTATGAGTTCCACAAAAGCCCATGCATATCCCAATGTTTGGATAGTTACCACTTTGTTACACTATGTAAATAGTAATGTTATTAACTTTATATTAGAATACGCAATGTGCAACAATATTCAAATTAGCAAATTACCTGCACACTGCCACCTCCACCCTTCCCCTTCACCCTCGGGTGCCCCATCCACCATGCCAATGACTCCCTGAGACACAATCACACTTTCACACCTTTCTCTACTTCTATAGTTGACTCTCTATTGCCCCGATCTCCTCTCTGTGCTGTGGATTTACTTTCTAACTATAGAATGCCCCATCGCCTTGTCTGCACACACAGCCCTTTTCTTTCAACTGGACGACTCGCTCTGTTTAGAAGCATGTATCAGCATAAAATATACTGAGGAGAAAGTCTCGACTCGCTCTCTCACAGACTCTTTTCAATAAGTTAAAATGTGTTCCAGTGAGATAGTGTTCACAATCTCACCATCTCACGCTGTTCCCATACAACAAGATGAGTCATACGCTCTGAAGGCAATGACATTCAAAGGAGGAAAGTGCTAGGAGGAAGACTTATACAGTTTCAGGAACTTAGTATAGATCGGTGGGATACTCTATGAACTTACATGAAGTTAATGTAGATACGGTATAGAATATCTAAATATATGGTGGTGTAAGAGGTAGAAGTCACAGTATAGTAAGTGTCCTTTGTTGATGACATCATGGCACTCACAGTGGACATGAAGCAGTGGTCGAAGTTCTCATCAGCAAAAAGAACCCCATCCTTGATGAAGACGGCACTGGCTCTCAGGATGAACGAGGAGAAGAGGTTGATGTGGATGTAGTTTCTGGTACAGTGGAACTTCCTGTTCGGGGGAGTTAACATCTTGTTAAACTGACCTCATTTCCTGTCAGGCGAGTTTAGAGGGTCCATGTTTGCAAATGTTTTCCATTACAATATATACTGTACCATTATAAACTATAATACCTAAATGAATGCAGTCCATTCTTACAGTGTTATCTATTTATCATGTATCTGTGTATCTCTTAGGAACTAATATTGGACTGAGTATGTCCTAGTGTTACCTGAACACAGCGAAGACAAAAATGGCTGATATGAGGGAGATGAGGGAGGTGGCGTATCCAGCAGTGTACACCTGACTGATGGTCAAAAAGTATGTTGTCTAGAAATCAACAGGAGAAAGGTCAGAAAGAAACATATAGTACTGGTTTTAGTTTTTGGGGGGGGGTTTCATATATTCGCACCAGAGAAAACTAGTGAAAGACAAAACAGTACAGATAGAAAAATGGTGAAAACGGTGTGCAAGTGAAGTTGGAAACCTAAAAGGGCTTACGGTGCATTTGGAAAATATTCAGACACCTTGACTTTATCCACATTTTGCTACGTTACAGCCTTATTCTTAAATAGATTAACTTCTTACGGACGGTAGGGTCCCACCTGGCCAACATCATGTGAAATTGCAGAGCGCAAAATTCCAACTACAGAATTATAAACATTTAACTTTCATAAAATCACAAGTGTAATACATCAAAATAAAGCTTAACTTCTTGTTAATCCAGCCGCTGTGTCAGATTTCAAAAAGGCTTTACGGTGAAAGCACACCATGCGATTATCTGAGGACAGCGCACCGCATACAAAAGCATGAAAAACATTTTTCAACCAGGCAGGTGCGCCACGAAAGTCAAAAATAGCGATATAATAAATGCCTTACCTTTGATGATCTTCTTCTGTTGGCACTCCAAAAGGTCCCAGATACATCACAAATGGTTATTTTGTTCGATAATGTCCTTCTTTATATCCATAAAAACTCAGTTTAGCTGGCACGCTTCAGTCAATAATCCACCCAGTTTCCCTCCATCAAAATGCATACAAAATGAATCCCAAACGTTACTAAGAACCTTTTCCAAACAAGTCAAACAACGTTTATAGTCAAACCTTAGGTACCCTAATACATAAATAAAAATTTAAGACGGAGAATCGTTATTGTCTTTACCGGAGAAAAATACCAAAGAACGCGCTCTCTTCCACGCGCTTGGAAACACTACAGACAAAATGGGAGCCACCTAGAAAAACTACAATTTATGCCTTATTTTTCCAAAAACCAGCATGAAACCAAAATATTTCTAAAGACTGTTGACATCTAGTGGAAGCCCTAGGAACTGCAATCTGGGAGGATTTTGCCTTATAATAAAAGTGACAGCCATTGAAAACAGTGGTAGGCTGAATTTTCTTTTGGGGGGGATGGTTTGTCCTTGGGGTTTCTCCTGCCATATCAGTTATGTTATACTCACATACATTATGTTAACAGTTTTTGAAAGTTTAGAGTGTTTCCTATCCAAATCTACCAATTATATGCATATCCTAGCTTCTGGGCCTGAGTAACAGGCAGCTTACTCTGGGCACACTTTTCATCCGGATGTGAAAATACTGCCCCCTACCCAAGAGATGTTAAATTGTTTTTTCCCTCATCAATCTATACACAATACGCCATAATGACAGAGAAAAAAACAGGTTTTAAGAAATATCATATTTACATAAGTATTCAGACACTTTACTCAGTACATTGTTGAAGCACCTTTTGCAGCGATTACAGTCTTGAGTCTTCATGGGTATGACACTACAAACTTGGCACACCTGTATTTGGGGAGTTTCTCCCATTCTTCTCTGCAGATCCTCTCAAGTTCTGTCAGGTTGGATGGGGAGCGTCGCAGCACAGCCATTTTCAAGTCTCTCCAGAGATGTTAGATCGGGTTCAAGTCCGGGCTCTGGCTGGGCCACTCAAGGACATTCAGAGACTTATCCTGAAGTCACTCCTGCGTTGTCTTGGCTGTACGCTTAGGGTCGTTGTTCTGTTGGAAGGTGAACCTTCGTCCCAGTCTGAGGTCCTGAGCGCTCTGGAGCAGGTTTTCATTAAGTATCTCTCTGTAAATTGCTCCGTTCATCTTTCCCTCGATCCTGACTAGTCTCCCAGTCCATGCTGCTGAAAAACATCCACACAGCATGATGCTGCCACCACCATGCTTCACCTTAGGGATGGTGCCAGGTTTCCTCCAGATGTGACACTTTGCATTCAGGCGAATTTACCGTTTCATCAGACCAGAGAATAATTATTTTCATGGTCTGAGAGTCCTTTAGGTGCTTTTTGGCAAACTCCAAGCGGGTTGTCATGTGCCTTTTACCGAGGAGAGGCTTCCGTCTGGCCACTCTACCATACAGTCCTGATTGGTGGAGTGCTGCAGAGATGGTTGTCTTTCTGGAAGGTTCTCCCATCTCCACAGAGGAACTCTGGAGCTCTGTCAGAGTGACCATCGGAATCTTGGTCCCCTCCCTGACCAAGGCTCTTCTCCCCCGATTGATCAGTTTGGCTGGGTGGCCAGCTCTAGGAAGAGTATTGGTTGTTCCAAGCTTCTTTCTTTTAAGAATGATGGAGTCCACTGTGTTCTTGGGGACCTTCAAGCCTGCATAAATATTTTGGTAACCTTCCCCAGATCTGTGCCTCAACACAATCCTGTCTCGGAGCTCTAGGACAATTCCTTCGACCTTATGGCTTGATTTTTGCTCTAACATGCACTGTCAACTGTGAGACCTTATATAGACAAGTGTGTGCCTTTCCAAATCATGTCCAATCAATAGAATTTACCGCAGGTGGACTCCAATCAAGTTGTATAAAGAGTTCAAGTATGATCAATGGAAACAGGATGCACCTGATCTACATTTTTGAGTCTCATAGCAAAAAGTCTGAATACTTATGTAAATAAAGTTTTTCTGTTTTTCTGTTTTTTACATTTGCAAAAAATTCTAAAAACCTGTTTCACTTTGTCATTATGGGGTATTGTGTGTAGATTGATGAGAAAATATGTATAATTTGATATAGTTTAGAATAAGGCTGTAACGTAACAAAATGTGGAAAAAGTCAAGAGGTCTGAATACTTTCTGAATGCACTGTATATGAAAACCACACCACAGAAAACAATATACACATATAAGTACAAAAAAGGTTTGTTCAATCAGTTAAACAGAGCATGTTCATTATAAATGTCCATGATATACTCAGTATCAAAGAAAAAACATGTTTGATTATATGTGTGTGTGTGTGTGTGTGTGAGAGAGAGTTAGGCTACATGGAGGAGACTACTGGGTCGTTTGGTTGATTAGGCTGACCCCTAGTATTTGTTTGAAATTATTGAGGGATGGTGATATTTTGGCAATGTGAAGATAAGTCTGTTCCATACTCTGGAATTCCTAAGATCACTGTTATAACTGAAAGGACTTCAAATACCATCAGTACCTTGCCTGCATATACTCAATCATATATTTATATAATTATTATATACTGACAAGTAGATAAAACAATGTAAGCTTAGCAAATTAACTTATCCAGACAGGAAAGGTATTGTTGGATTTCTGTCTGGGGAGTGAAACTTCTTAATTAGTGTTTTCACATGCATGGCACGATCACACACCTTTCTCATGGCCTTGGCAAGTGTGTGTGTGTCTGGGTCTTCTATTATGTAGGTGACAGAGAGTGTGGAGCAGTGGAGGCTCCTCAGAGGAGGAAGGGGAGGACCAACCTCCTCAGTGAATTTCATAAAAGTTTAAATAGTGACACATTAAAAAAGTTCATCCTTTTTAGATAAAACAATACTAAATATATTCAAATGTCACGAAATAGCTGATTAAAACACTTTTTTTGCCATGGTCTACAGTAGCCTCAAGAACACTCTCTAAGGTAACACAATGGAGTAGCCAGAGGACAGCTTTTTTCTGTCTGTGGGTACATTGCCTTCAATACAAAACCTAAGATGATCATGGATCTCACCGCTACCAAATACTTACACCGTAATTATGAAAACTTCTTCCAACCCATGAGAGCTCTTGCAGCATGAACTGACATGTTGTCCATCCAATCAAAGGACCAGAGAATGAATCTAGTACTGAAAGCATAAACTACAGCTAGCTAACACTGCAGTGCATAAAGTGTGGTGAGTAGTTGACTCAAAGAGAGTGAAAGGCAATAGTTGAACAGTTTGGAACAAATTAAGCAGCAGAGAGAGAGAGCGAGAGAGAGATTCCTGTCTTTTTTTATTCTTCTTGGTTTACTCACTTACTTAGCTGGCTAATGCACCTAATTTAGGCTACTTAGCAGCCTGACTCAAACAGAGAGTAATGCTATTTATTTTAGATAGCTGGCTAAGGTTATCCAACATAAGGTAAGCTTTCGGTTTTATTAATTTATTGCCACCGGGGCCCACTGGTGTAACGGCGAAACTGCTTGTTGTACACTGTACTGTGTGGTTGTACACATGGATTGGATTGTGTGTTTACTAACACGTTAGTTCTAGTAGCTAGATCTGAGCTGTGTAGCGGTTAGCAGTTATGGTATGAAGGTTTGGCTTGGAGAGTTTGTTTTGCCTGGTCACAGACAGCTGTTGGGTTGTGCACAGAAGTCCACAAGCGAAGGGAAAAAGTTCAAATTTTGTTGTGTTACAGCCTGAATTTAAAATGGATTAAATTGAGATTTTGTGTCACTGATCTACACACAATACCCCATAATGTCAAAGTGGAAATATGTTTTCGAAACAGTACATTTTTACAAATTCATAAAAAATGAAAAGCCTAAATGTCTTGAGTCAATACGTATTCAACTCTTTTGTTATGGCAGGCCTAAACAAGTTCAGGAGTAGAAATGCCGTTAATAAGTCACATACAGTGCATTCGGAAAGTATTCAGACCCCTTGACTTTTTCCACATTTTTTTTACGTTACAGCCTTATTCTAAAATTGATCAAATTAAATGTTTTCCTTATCAATCTACACACAATACCCCATAATGACAAAGTGAAAACAGGTTTTTAGAAATGTTTGCAAATGTATTAAAAATCAAAAACAGAAATATATTATTTACATAAGTATTCAGACCCTTTGTTATGAAACTCGAAATTGAGCTCCGATGCATCCTGTTCCCATTGATCATCCTTGCGATTTTTCTGAGACTTGATTGGAGTCTACCTCTGGTAAATTCAATTGATTGGACATGTTTGGAAAGGCACACACTTGTCTATATAAGGTCTCACAGGTCATCACAGATGACAGCGCATGTCAGAACAAAAACCAAGCCATGAGATTGAAGGAATTGTCTGTAGAGCTCTGAGACAGGATCATGTCGAGGCACAGATCTGGGAAAGGGTACCAAAACATTTCTGAAACATTGAAGGTCTCCAAGAACACAATGGCCTCCATCATTCTTAAAAGGAAGAAGCTTTGAATCGCCAAGACTCTTCCTAGAGCTGACCGCCCGGCCAAACTAAACAATCAGGGGAAAAGGGCCTTGGTCAGGGCGTTGACCAAGAATCCGATGGTCACTCTGACAGAGCTCCAGAGTTCCTCTGTGGAAATAGGAGAACCTTCCAAAAGATCAAACCATCTCTGCAGCACTCCACCAATCAGGCCTTTATGGTAGAGTGGCCTAAAGGACTTGGTCTCTGGTCTGATGAAACCAAGATTGATCTATTTGGCCTGAATGCCAAGCATCACATCTGGATGAAAGCTGGCACCATTCCTACGGTGAAGCATGGTGGTGGCAGCATCATGCTGTGGGAATGTTTTTCATCACCAGGGACTGGATGACTAGTCAGGATCGAGGGAAAGATGAATGGAGAAAAGTACAGAGAGGTCGTTGATGAAAACCTTCTCCAGAGCGCTCAGGACCTCGGACTGGGGTGAAGGTTCACCTTCCAACAGGACAACGACCCTAAACACACAGTCAAGACAACGCAGGAGTGGCTTCGGGACAAGTCTCTGAATGTCCTTGAGTGGCCCAGCCAGAGCCCAGACTTGAACTCGATCAAACATCTCTGGAGAGACCTGAAATAGCTGTGCAGCGACACTCCCCATCCAATCTGACAGAGTTTGAGAGGATCTGCAGAGAAGAATGGGAGAAACTCTCCAAATACAGGTTTGCCAAGCTTGTAGCGTCATACCCAAGAAGACTGGAAGATGTAATCACTGCCAAACGTGCTTCATCAAAGGGTCTGAATACCAATGTAAATGTGATATTTTTTTTAACTGTTTTATAGACAGGTGTGTGCCTTTCCAAACATGTCCAATCAATTGATTTTACCAAAGGAGGACTCCAATCAAATAAGTTATTTCTGTTTTGATGTTTTATAAATTTGCAAACATTTCTAAAAACCTGTTTTCACTTTGTCATTATGGGGTATTGTGTGTAGGTTGATGAGGGAAAAAACGAATTAATCTATTTTAGAATAAGGCAGTAACGTAACAAAATGTGGAAAAAGTCAAGGGGTCTGTATACTTTCCGAATGCACTGTATGTGACTTATTAACGGCATTTTTGAGCAGTGAATCGAGCAGTGAATTTCAAACAAAGATTCAACCACAAAGACAAGGGAGGTTTTCCTATGGTTTGCAAAGAAGGGCACCTATTGGTAGATGGGTAAAAAAAAGCTGCCGTTGTATATCCCTTGGAGCATAATGCAGCTATTAATTTGACACTTTGGATGGTGTATTAATACACCCAGTCGCTATAAAGATAGAGGAGCCCTTCCTAACCAAGTTGCCGGAAAGGAAGGAAACCACTCTGGGATTTCACCAAGAGGCCAGTGGTGATTTTAAAACAGTTACAGAGTTTAATGTTTGTGATCGGAGATAACTGAGGATGGATCAACAACATTGTAGTTACTCCACAATACTAACATAAATGAATGCTGCAAAAGAATGTGGCAACGAAATAAACATTTTGTTCTGAATACAAAGTGTTATGTTTGGGGCAAATCCAACACAACATTTTCAAGATTGATGGTGATTGCATCATATTATGGGTATGAAATGAAAATATTTTGCAAGACTTGAAAATAGCTGTCTAGCAATGATCAACAACCGATTTGACAGAGCTTGACACATTTTTTTAAAGAATAATGGGCAAATATTGTACAATCCAGGTGTGCAAAGCTCTTAGAGACTTACCCAGAAAGACTCACAGCTGTAATCGCTGTTAAAAGTGATTCTAACATGTATTGACTCAGGGGGTTGAATACTTATATAATCAATATATATTAGTGTTTTATTTTCCATTAATTAAAACAATAAATGTAATTGTTCCTCTATTTTTAAAATACAGAGCATTTCGTGTAGATAGATCATTGACAAAAAATTTAATCCATTTGAATCCCACTTTGTAACAACAAAATATGGAAAGAGTCAAGGGGTGTTAAAACTTTCAAAAGGCACTGTAGCTATACACTGATCTCTGAACCTGGAAAAACTTTGCAGAGAGTGAACGATGACCGAGGAAAACACACAAGACTGATCGCTATAGCTTGCTCAACAAGTACATTATTCTTCTGGTTTTAGCTAGCTCTTTTTGTGATATTTTACCTTTACCTAGCTTCCTAGGTGGGTTGTCCCACGAAAAGCCATTCTTTAATGTTTTAAGTAGAACTTGTGCACCGATATTTAATGTAAAATCCTGTTATATGAAATGAATTGCGCTTTAATATAGACCACATAGAGAATTCAATAAATATATATTTTTATATGAAAAAAGGATTGCTTAAAGTGCCAAAATGCATTATTTTGACATGTCCCTCCATCATCCCTGTGTCACTTCTAGGAAGATTTTAACCCACTTAATCCCAACATTTATCCAAGTTTCACCATCATTGTAAAGACTAAGTTATCTTGTTAGTTAACAGTCATTTCTGTGATTCGTGATTCATTTTACGTCAGTCCCTCATTTTAAGGTCAATACTGTTACGTGAACTGAACTCTCATTAAGGTGAAACGATTCCTTTTTTAATATTTTTTTCACAAGTAACATTGAACATCTAATAGTCAAATTATAGAGTTGCAGGTGAGCTGGTTCTACCTTTTTTGGACATTTTCTGGTGTTTTGTGTTGGAAAACTGAGCAGGTCGAGCATAACACATCAACCATGTTACCCATAGATAGACAGGCTAGAAATGTTTTAACAATTTCTTTTTTTTTGTGAATTAGCATTCGGTTTCCACTCCCTGTTGCACACAAGCTTTCATTCCCCCTGTCACAAGAGGATGTACGGCTCATTTAAGAAGAAATCGTCAACCCTGTTACTTTATTTGGCATTTACTATAGTAATATTTTTTTTCACTTTTGAGACTTTTTATATTTGGTTGAAGTATTTTTTTTGTTGTTGACCAAGTTACACTTCTCAAAAGGTACCGAATTGGTGGAACGACCCAGGTAATCAATGACATCTGCGATGTTGTAGACGATATCCATTGGATTAAGTGTTTGCTTACTTGCATGAGCTGCATCTGAAGTCGGACTTGATCCCATTTGCTTATATGTAAACAGACCGGTTTGTGATTCTGAACTGCACTCGTAACTTTTCATGATGCGCCCGGGAAATGGGCCTATTAGAATAAGAGTACAGTACAGGCCAGATCATTCAGACAAGCACATGACTAAATAGTTCATTAGAGGTTTCCTCATTCAATTTGGTTCTAAGGGCAGAATGAAAGTGACATTCCTTCTGTCCTCAACCAATCACATTCCTTCTCCCACAGAACAAAATTGAAAGTGGAACATTTCAATGAGTGACTGAATAACAGAGTGAGTAAAAGAGAATGTACAGTATGTGAGGGATGTGATATCTCTAACCTCTGATCCTGTCTCTGACTCCTCTGCGAACTCACAGGCCTCCTCATACGTAGGGTACAACTCTGTCCAGCCATCCTTCGTACAGTTCCTGAAGATGTAACCTGAGAAACAGATCAACCAATCAGAGGCCAGCCTTGAGGGTGTGAAGGAGGAGCCACCAGAGCTGGTAGCCTGCAGGTATTTTCTCAACTAGATTTGCTCACCTCCTGCATCCCATCTCCTCTGTCCTCTCTCGCCTCCTTTTGAAAAGGATCAAAGGTAATCGAGGAGAGGGAATGTGGATGGATATCCACTTGTTTGAAATGCGACGGTCCTTCTCCACACACACTTTGTCAAGGCAAATCACGTTTACAGGGGTGGAATCCCAAAATAAATGTGTAAAGTGATACAAACAAATTAAGAAAATTTTGTAGATAGAACAACATGTTACATATGGTTTTCTGACAATACAACAGCTGATTCAAAGAGGGTGTAGAAGATATGAAAACTCTTCCGCAGTATGATACACTGGTGCTTCCGAGCCACAAGGAGGCTATCGAGGAGGGGAGAACAATATTCTGTTTGCCTACTAACGATTTGACAGTCCTCGACCACTCAACCACTTATCGGTTTCCCGAGTCATGGAGGAGAGAGGATAGACTTTTACCCAAATTCCTTATCCCAGATAGAACTCAGGAGGGTCGCCAGTTCATTCTACCCTCACATACAGTTGAATAAACAGACAGAACTGCAAAATTGCAGAATTCCTTCAGTTCTGCAGATCAGAGGCATCATTCCCAAATGGGGCACAGGGGCACTTGCCCCCTCAGATTCATCCTGTTTATATTTTGAACAAAAAAAAATGTGTTTGTTTGTTTTTTCTCTGTAATACCACTAGCCACTTAGCAGTTTCATGAAGTTGGCTTAGCTGGCCCAGATAGGTTCCAAATCTCCTAACCTCCTAACTAGCTACCAAGAAGCCATTTCAGGCTACTAATCAAGTTAGAGTAGCGAGCTTGTCTAACTATTTTAGCTGACATTTCTGCTGGCCAGGTTGGTAGACTTTAGAAAAGCAAGTAATAACTAAATGTACTGAGTAAGACTCACATTCCTTTCAATAAATTACCCAGATTTGAGCAGAGATGCAGAGAAGCATATTTTGTTTCTTTAAAAAGAACCACCAGTCAGGATAGACAGCTCAAGAGGTATGCTTAGATATGCAGAAAAAAGTATATATATTTTTTGCAAAGACTTAAGCATAATAAATATGGCTCTAGAATGCAGGAAAAATCTGTTTCAGGTGTTTGAAAAATGCAAAATCCTCCAACTTACGGACGGGGAGCATTAGCACCCTGCAGAACACCCCCCAGCCATCCTCACGTACTTTGTGCCCGTTTAGATTTTTGGGTTGCATGATGCCCCTGATACAGTGCATTGCAATAGTTAAAGAACAAAGACACAAAGCAATGAAAGTTTACAGTAAAACTGTGTTCAATACTTTATCATACTAGACAGTGAAATACTGTAGTTCAGAATGCAGCAGGCTAATTAATTGCCTAGGGACCTGTCTTCTCTCTGTTCTGTTTATTTCTTTATGATCATACTCATGTATATGATTGCATGTGTTGTGTTGTGTTGTCTTGGTGCTGCTGGTGTGTGTGTGCGCATGTGCATATGTGCACCAGTGTGTGTGTGTGTGTGTGTGTGTGTGTGTGTGTGTGTGTGTGTGTGTGTGTGTGTGTGTGTGTGTGTGTGTGTGTGTGTGTGTGTGTGCGTGTGTGTGTGTGTGTGTGTGTGTGTGTGTGTGTGTGTTTGTCATGTTGATATGGGTTAAGGGATCAGAGGGCTGTGTGTTATTATTTCTACAGACTGATTAGATAGAGGATTAGATGCCCCACAGAGGGCAATGACAGAAGAGGAGGGTAGAGAGAGAGAGATAAGGGCCATAGTGGCAGGAAATAATGAACACAAATAAACACACACCAAACACATAGAGACTAGGATTCGACTCCTGGCCAGGGCTACCCACAGAATTCCCAACAATATACTTACATGGTTGGTTTCATTGACTCTTCCCTTTAACTGCCCCTAATTGACCCATTTTTAACTACAACTTCTTGGAATTCATCAACTTGAGCAAAGTGAGGTGTAGAATCACTGATCTATCAAGAGGCTCCCGAGTGGCACAGTGGTCTAAGGCACTGCGTCTCAGTGTTCGATTCCAGGCTGTTTTACAACTAGCTGTAATTGGGAGCGTCATAGCGCGGCACCTTTTAGGTTTTGGCCAGGGAAGGAGGTCATTGCAAATAAGAATTTTATCTTAACTGACTTGACTAGTTAAATAAAGGTTAAATAAAAAATCTACAAATACGATTCCTTGTCAAATAATAGGTTTTGTGTGATTAAGATTCGCAGAGCTACGCCTCCCTTGGCTCAGGCAATCCCCCTGGCAAACACACACGCACAACCAAACATTGATTGATTGGAGACAGCTTATGTCAATTACAGAACATTTACCATTGATTTTCTACCTGCAGCTACGCTAGTGGATAATGTTGGAAATACTGGTAAAAGCCCAGTGCCTCCTAGTGCCTCCAGCACTGAGCTAGCTAGCCACAACACAGCTTCACCATGAGGTAGCTGCTTGCTAGCTAACGCCCCACTAGCCTCACGGAGTTATACTGTGCTCACCACCTCAGCTCCTCGTGCCGTGTTACTAACGGCGCCAGCGCATCAATCCCTGGAAAGGCAGAGGGTTTTACTGCTTCCGTTTTCCAGAAATGTACAAAGCCTCAGCCCAAGTAATTAGAGACCTCGACGTGACATCTTTATTGTTGGCTTATCAGGCTGAGTTACTGGAGGAGGTGGGGAAGCATCTGGACTCGGACACCCTGGATCCAGATGCTTGGGAGGAGATCTGTATGAATACAGACCTGAGCCTCCGTTCCTCCCATATTACCATCCAAGGCTGTGGTCATACCATGAGTCTAGTGGAGGTGGGAGAAAGGGTACTTTGGCTAAGCTTATCCAGCTTCAAAGAGAAAGTGCACTATAAAAATTAGGGGTTCAACAAGGGTTCTTCGAAGAACCTAAGGGTTCTTGGCACTGAAAATGGCCCCCAAAAGGTTCAGCCAAGAAGGGAAAGGGGGATACCTAGTCAGTTGTACAACTGCTAACTTCCTTAGCTGGTGGGGGTTCTTGCAGGCACCTAAGTGCCCAAATAAAACATACAACAAAGGACAGCAGGTTAAGGCACTTAAATTGAGTAGATCTTTACATTTTTCAGTTAAGGTTTGTACCTTATATGATCTAAATTGATATTGTTTAATGATGATACCATCTATCTTTTCATATTTGTGCACATCTTTCTAAAACAGAGACTGGACACAATTCAATGGATATCAATCAACAACGAGGTAAGGATATGTAGGCTATACGAATATGTTGAAGGCTAGCTGTATTGTGTGCAGATGACTGAACTGCTCACTTGTGTGTCTGTGTCTGCAGGTATACAGACAAGGAGGCATACACAGGTATGTCAATTGGTGTTGGTATGTTATGCAGATCCCATTTACCATCTTCCTCCCTTACCTCTTCAATGAATATCCCATAAGCCTCTACATTATGGACAAGGTGTGTGTATGAAAACCATGATCAAAACAGATTTTTTTCATTCACATTCACCCCAAAAACCAAGGTATGAATACTGTTGTGTGTTTTGTCAATCTTATGTATAGTTGCATTTTTTGGGATTCACAGACTTCACCCTTCCTACATCTCTGATGAATATTGATGGATTCTGGGTACTAACTCTTAAACTTGGGATAGGGTTAATTATCAGGTATCCTATTGAAAGATTGAGTGCTTAGGTTTAGAGGGTCAACACCAGAAGTTAATGGTTATCTGTAGGAGGAAGGTATATGGTGGAGGCAATTAAGCTTGGAATGTACTGAGAGTAGGGAAAGCGATCACATGTGGCAGACATTGATTAGGGGAGAGAGCCATGGATTAGTGATGAAGGGTCAGGTCACGTTAAGGGACAAAGAAAAGTTTAGGGCCCATAAACACAATACATAAAGATACAATGTTTTTTCAGATGAGTAGGAGGAGACTCAGGCTAGGAGGAAGGGTTACATATCAGTGCTTGTGTGAAATGTTGTGGTCTAATGCAGCTGTATCGACCCTCTGGGAAGAGTAAACTTGGTTTGAGCTTCCGTAGTGTCCGTTGTGTTTTATACTCTGAGAAATAGAACCTCACAATATAACAAGCAACCTGTTCAATCACCATGCACTGCAACATCATTCTGGCTATGGATATGGAGAACATCAACACACTAACATCAACTTTGCCAAAGGAAATTCCCATTGGATTTGGGGCTCTGCATATTAGCTTTTTTTTAAATCTACTTTGCCACTAAAATCATATTAAACAGAGAAATAAAATATTGTGCTATTGTTACGCATATTATTATCATTAATAAAAATAATTTCAGGGGTATTTAAAAAATGGACCCCAAAAAGTTATTAAAACGTTTCTTTGAGGATCCATTAAAAGGGGTTCCCCCACAGTTTCAATTTGAAGAACCTAAAGGGTACTCCAGGAACGTTTTATTTTTAGAGTGTGGACCTCCTGGATGCCCCAGGGACACACAAGGAACCTTTAAAGGTCCCAAACTGTCATTCTGATTCCCATGTACCATGGGATGAGCATGAGGGAGGCTGGGCAACGGGTTCAACCAAATCTGAGCCCCTATACTGTTGCAGGTATCATCCGGATATTTCAAAATGAGAACCGGTAAGTAACTGCAAGTGCTGTAGTCTTTCATAATGAGAAGGATCTATCACTAAAACCGTTCAAATGTTTTTACAGAACTGCAAGAAAACCAGTATCTGGTGGAAGAGGTTGACTGTTTACATCAGAGCAGGAGACCCACATTGTAAATATGGTCATTGCAAATAACTGCATCAGACTCAGAGAACTGCAGGACCACATAATGGCAAATAACACTAAATTCCAAAACGTCAACAGAGTGAGTCTCTCTGCATTGTCTCGTCTACTTAAAAGCAACAGAATTATGATGAAGCAGCTGTACAGAGTCCATTTCAAAAGAAACTCAGACCGTGTAAAACAACAGATGTGAATATGTGCAGGTAAGCTATACAATCCTATCATTGGTACTGGATCTGGAAGTGTACGGTGCTACATCATGTTGACTGATCCCTGTCTTTTCGTACTGTGCTACATTGCTTTGTCTTGTCTCTTTCAGAGAGTCTTGGAGCTAAAAGTGCATCATGAGCTAATATAAGTGGCGAGGCAGGTTTCAATCTCGCAAAAACAAGGGGCCGCGGCAGAAATGTCATCGGACACCGTGCCATCATCAACGTCCCGGGACAACGTGGTGGCAACAGAACAATGTGTGCGGCTATTAGTCAAAACGGCGTCCTTCACCATGATGCAATCCTAGGCCCATACGACACTGCACACATTATCACATTTCTGGACACCCTCCACGACAGACTAATCCCTAATGACCAGGGGCCAGACCAGCCCAGATACGTTATCATCTGGGACAATGTTAGTTTCCACCGGGCTGCTGTGGTCCGCGATTGGTTCACAAGTCACCCACTTTTCATTGCACTCAATCACCCCCCCCCCCCCCCATACTCTCCGTTCTTGAATCCTATTGAAGAATTCTTCTCTGCATGGCGTTGGAAGGTGGATGATCGCCAGCCCCACCAACGCATACCCCTTCTACAGGCAATGGAGGAGGCTTGTGGAGACATGGATCAGGGGTCATGCCAGGCCTGGATAAGGCACTCCAGGCCATACTTCCCACGCTGCCTAGCTCAAGACAACATCTCATGTGATGTGGATTAGTCTTTTTTTTCTAGCACAAATGGTTTTGTTTTCTTCAACAGCGTTTTTTTGTTTGTTTGAGAAGTGTTGAGAATTTAAAAAAAAAACTTTTCCCCCTTATTTGTATTGATGGTGTGTTATGTTCGGAATACACATCCATACTTTACACATTTGGATACCTGTGTGTATGTGTGTTTACTACATGTATGACTATACTTTATTGAAAACTGCTATGCCCTGCACACAGAAAAGTGTTTTTCATTTCTACTATCAGTGTGTAGTTGGTGCTTTGTGTGCTTATTCAAATGGTTTGTGTGTACTGTATTGACGCAAAAACATCATTTTTAAAAGAGTTTGAAGAGTTTTGCAAGAATTGTTTACTTTTGCCAGAGATGTATAATGTTTTGCTGGTTTGGTGTAAGGTTTTGTGGTTATTGTGTAGAGTTTTGCAAAAATAGCCTATAGTTTCAAAGATAGTGCCTAAGCAATCAGAAAAAACTGTACTTCTGTGCATTTTGTTATTTTCATGTTTTACGTACTAGTTCTATTATGTGTTTATGCTGCAACTCTTAATTGGGTGTGAATAGTCGTACATTCAGATGTTGGCTGATATTCTTTGCTTTGTTTTCTACACACAGTAAGCACATGGCATGGCTGCCAATATTGCATTATGGGAGTGCGTGCTGGTTAGGCTCCGTAAACATCATCTACAGTAGGTGGATGTTGTGTTATTCATTCATGGCTGTGTGTTCTGTATCATCTGCACATAGTGTTATGGCATGGTTGCTATTATTGCAAGAGCACACAGTGAGGTTGTGGTTACCTAGAGGGCAACACTAGCTACTCCTTCCACGGCATCTGCTGGAGCATTGCAGTACGATGGCACATCATTTTAGGATAGTAGTAAGCAAGTTTATGTGCGTTATCATGCATGCTTGTACATAGTGCGTATGCAGGCATCTTATACCCTGATGCAGCTCACTGAGCGAGACTCATATTGTCAAGCCCTGACCTTAGAGAGTAATTTTATTTCTCTATTTGGTTAGGTCATGGTGTGATTTGGGGTGGGCATTCTATGTTCTCTTTTTCTTTGTGTTTGGCCGAGAGTGGTTCCCAATCAGAGGCAGCTGTCTTTCATTGTCTCTGATTGGGGATCATACTTAGGCAGCCCTTTTTCCCTCCTTCAGTGTGGGATCTTGTCTTTGTTGTGAGTGCATGTAGTTTGCACGACGAAGCTGTTCGGCCGTTGTATTGTTTTTTGGTGTACATTTAAAATAAAGAAGAATGTACGCCTACCACGCTGCACCTTGGTCTCCTTCCGACGAAATACGTTACACATATCTACCAACTTGTGCTGTTCCAAATGTGTGGGTTCTACATGAACTGTTCAGTAGTCAAGTAGAAGGATCTCTTGTGCTACTTGAATGGTGTTCAGTCTGTCATCGGCTAAACATTTCTGGGTCTTTTCAATATATTCAAAGAGGTACAGCCTCATTTAAAATTGATACCTCTGCCTAACCCTCACCTTTCCTCCTCAGATTTTAAGGTATCACACTGGACCTTAGTGGGGAAGCATACGCGTATAGCTGTGCGATGACTAATCAAGGCTTGCTATAGTTTCAGCGTGTTGGATGGGCTGTTGATACTACCATCATCTAGCATGTGCTGGGCTTGCTAAACACCCACATGGTGATCAGTGTTGACGATCAAGCATTCATTGCCTCTAACGGGAAGGATCTGTTAGCGGTTATTCAGAAAATGCAGGCTGATCTAGTAATCTATGGGGTCTGTTTCTTTCGTTATCAAGTCATAATTGTATTATACTCTCATGGCTTACCAGCATATACCATTAGACATTAGCCTTCAGCTCTAACTATTTGTAGGTCTAGGTTTTGATTATCAGGTGACTCTCCCTGTGCACGCTGAGCAATTTCAGTAAGACATTAGGCTGTTTAGAGAAGGTGGGTACGTAGCTAATGTTATTTGCGGTTTTGAGGGATTGTTAGTAATACTGTATGTTTTATGCTATGTGATGGTATGTCATGGCTGAGTTGTGCCGCTCTGCAGAAGTCTACTGTATGGTCTTCTCTCTGTAAAATGTCTTCTGTTATATAACCACATATGCCCTTTTCTATTCCAATTTCAGTCAGGCAAATGCGCCTTATCATGCTCCAATAGCAGGGTTTCAGTTCACCTTGGGCGTCAGGACCCTTCAGCATGCAGCCTGCTCAAGAATCCATCTATCTGCCTACTCTTCATGGCCTACGGAGAAGCAGCGAACATGCATATGAGAGTTTCTCTCTTCTCTCTCAGTAGTTTGTGTTCACGTTAAGGCAACAGTGTTGGGGTGACATTACACTTTTCCAGAGGCGGTCCATATGATGACTTTAGGGGTTCTTCAGTTTGAATACACTAAACGTTCCTTCCCTTTACTTTTGTATGATCTCTTAGGTTCTGTTTGCATTATGGACTCTCACTTGTGGAACATTGTCATCGTCACCAGAACTAACACCGCTTTGTCCTCTCTTTCATGTTATGCGGCCTGCATGCTGAACACGTGCAGCACCTGGCGAACCTCTGTTCAATATTTATCACTGATAATGGCAAACGAGATATTGGTTTTCATCACGGCTCCGTCTCCTCTGCCAACGCTGCGGGCTATCCCCTGAGATATACGCAGCCATTCATTTTGCATTGGCGCTGCTTCATTGGCGTCTCTATCTGTCCCTGCATCCACACTGAAGATCATAGGGCGTGGTCTTCTACTTCCTACGAACGCTATATTAGATTAAACGCCAAGGAGATTTTGGATGCCAAAAGTGATGAGTTCATCTGCGAGATCCCGTGATTTATATAGTTCACTATGTCGGCGTTCAGCCCACAGTCAATAGCTTCGCTTCGGTTGTCCTCGTAATGAAATTCAGTGCATATCAGTACAGGTGGTTGGCTGGGTGCTTATTACTTAGGTTGCTTATAGTAGATATTTCATGCAGACCACAGATGATTAGGCTACTCATATGGTTCTGTTCTTTAGGGTGGCTGGGTTCACACTGCTACTTGGCAGATAGGCAGTTGTGCCAACATTAAGCTCATCTTGCCCTAAGCGAGGGTACCCAGCTGTACATAACATGGGACAGATAAGAGTTATACGTCGCTCAGTATGCACAAATGGTTAACATTATTTTATTTATTTTTGAAATACTTTTTACCCCCTTTTCTCCCCAATTTCGTGATATCAAATGGGTATTTACAGTCTTGTCCCATCGCTGCAACTCCCGTACAGACTCGGGAAAGGCGACAGTTGAGAGCCATGCATCCTCTGCATGCGCCCGGCCTGCCACAGGAGTCGCTAGAGCCGTTTGCTGCTACTACTACCTAACTACAGTACCACTCAAACGTTTTGACACATCTACTCATTCAAGGGTTTTTATTTATTTTTACTGTAATAGGTGTCCAAACTTTTGACTGGTACTGATATTTCAGGCTTTTTAGCGCTTTTGTGTTTAAGTTCTTTTTAATTGAAGATGTATTAGTTCAATAATTATCCCTTCTTCTAATATTGTCATTTATCTATTTATAAATACTATGAATAGAAAGTAAAATACAAATTATTTTACAACATCCTTATCTTGAATGGTGAGGTATATTTGTAAATTATTTCTTTATCAAGGAATGTATTTGATTGTTTTCCTGTTGTGTTTAACCATGGATAGTATTGGGTGTTCAGTTATTAGACACATCGATGGGAACTTTGTATTCTTTAGAATAGCCATGGAGTAGTCTTGGTGTCTCGGAACAGTTGGTTATTTAAGTGGTAATGCCAGAGAAGCTGGAGTTTGGTGGATATATTGGCACGGGTGTTGTTAGGCCCAAGACGAAGTCAAGCGCCGGCAAACCATGCCAATGTATCCTGCAAGCACCGGCGTGGAGGGCATTATCACTTTTATACAATGGGTTAACAACATATTCCAATAATGATTGACATATTTTCATTAAAAACGTTTTGATTAATTTATTCATACTATTTCATCCTTCCACTAGATATAGTCCCGACACAAATCTAGGGTTGCTACCCAAGCCAGCTGCATTTTCTTTCTATCGGTTCGGTTGCCAGAGACACGACCCAGTCGTTCAGTCTTTTTGTTCTGTATTTGTTCTGTACCCAGTCGTTTGTTGTTAATGTTCCATTGCCAAACTGGGTGGCAACGTTCTTATCCCTTGCTTGCTAGCTAGCCAACTATGGCTAACTTACAGTCACGTCAAACTGTGCAGCCAGAATAACAACAAAGTAGCTGAGTTTCAAGTTCCTTGGTGTCCACATCACCAACGATCTATCATGGTCCAAACACACCAAGACAGTCATGCAGAGGGCACGACAAAACCTTTTCCCCCTCAGAAGACTGAAAAGATTTGGCATAGATCCCCAGATAGTCAAAAAGTTCTACAGCTGCACCATCGAGAGCATCCTGACCGGTTGCATCACCGCCTGGTATGGCAACTGCTCGGCATCTAACCGTAAGGCGCTACAGAGGGTAGTGCGAACGGCCCAGTACATCGCTGGGGCCAAGCTTCCTGCAATCCAGGACCTATATAATAGGCGGTGTCAGAGGAAAGCCCATAAAACTATCAGAGACTCCAGGCACCCAAGTCAAAGACTGTTTTCTCTGCTACCGCACAGCAAGCAATACTGAAGCGCCAAGTCTAGGACCAAAAGACTCCTTGACAGCTTCTACCCCCAAGCCATTAGACTGCTGAACAATTAATCAAATGGCCACCGGACTTACGTTTGTTTTGTACACTGCTGCTACTCACTGTTTATTATCTATGCATAGTCACTTCACCCCTACCTACATGTACAAATTACCTTTAACCTGTACCCTCACCCACTGACTCGGTACCGGTACCCCCTGTATATAGCCTCGTTATTGTTATGTTATTGTGTTACTTTTTATTTTTTTTTAACTTCAGTTTATTTGGCAAATATTTTCTTAACTCTTCTTGAACTGCACTGTTGGTTAAGGGCTTGTAAGTAAGCATTTCACGGTAAGGTCTACACTTGTGCATGTGACAAATAAAGTTTGATTTGATTTGCATTTGTTTTAGCTGTTTTCTAGTGACATTTATTTGGATACATTCATAACAATGAACTAATGAGGCACGATTTCGCCTGGCATAGAAAATGTGCTCTCTCGTTAGGACACTATTATTCAGTGGAGCTAGCCAACAACACAGCTAACACAAAAACGTCAAACTGAAGCTGGAAAGACGGCAAACTAGCTGCAATTCGTTTCATTTTACCTTGATTACCTTTTTTTTTCAATGTTGCAAATATCAGAGAGACAGGCAGCGAGGTTTATACAAATCTCCGCTGTTTAAAACGATATGTTTGTCTAAAAGAAATGTGAGATAATGTCTCGATGTTTTTTATAGTGGAGATCAAGTTTATAAATTACCTGGCTGGGCTGATGAAAAAGTGGATTGCGCAATCAGATGGAACAGAGTAAATAGGCATTTTAACGTTGTAGATTTAGCCGGTGGTAACCTGTAGAATAGACACCGGCTGGAATGTGGTTTTAACAATCAGCATTCAGGATTAGCACCATCCATTTTATAACAATGAACTACGAGAGCTACACGTTGATTGAATTTGGATAGTTTTGTATTCATCCATATCCCCAGAAATCTGACCAGAGTTGAATGCCTTGGTCCACGCTCTCAGTTTTGCGTTGATGTTGCTATTTACCCACGCATGAGATTTGATTATGGCTTTGAGAATAGGTGTTGTGTTTATTTTGTAGACTAAGCATCTTCCACTATGCTATCTCCTTGCCCCCTCTCTCCTGCCTCTGGCCTCCCACTGTAGTAGTGAATTAATATCTACTAATGACACCTTTATAACAGCTCAGTAGCCCTGTATCAATATAGCAGCTTACTGAGAAAAGAAGGTTAAAGAGGGTTTAACACAATGGGACTGTGAAGCTGTCTATTGGCTGTTATGGATAATACATAATAACTGCACCCATCCAGTACCTTGCTCCACAGTGAGACGGTGAGCGGTAGGAGAATGAATGTGGGGTATTGAACAGTATAGTGAAGAGTGGGCGGCTTGACTGATAAGATGCCAGTGAGATTTTAGATTCTGTATTAGCGTTAGCATAAAGTGGCTAGTGGCCATAGCATGGGGAGGCCTGTATCCCTGCAGCCATGGTAAGACAGGGTTGGTGGGTGAGTGGATGACTCAGCTGTACTATCTAGCCTAGCGGTAGCATAGCGTAACTGAGGGCTAAGGCTAAAACTCCAGAGACAGTAGAGACTGAACAACTGTGACTAACAAGCTTCAACAATGCTCATCCTCACACTCCTCCTCACTCTCTCAGTTGAACCCTTTGATTTTTGATTATTTCTTTATTTTCCCCTCCGTGGCTCTAAGTGCCTCTGGTGTACTTATCGTTGACTGAGTCTGCGGGGGAGGGGATCCAGGGAGTGCTCTGTAGGCTAGCTCCCACTCTTAATTGAGTTATGAGGTCATCGATCACATTGACAACCCCCACCCTTTACTCCCACTCACTCTTAAAGTTTAAGTCCAAGCTCAAGTTTCACTGAGATAATGCTTCAAGGGGTTTTTCCCTTTCTCTTGTTCTTTCCATTTTTATTTTGATATTTATCTCCCTCTCTCTCTCACACACACACACACACACACACACACACACACACACACACACACACACACACACACACACACACACACACACACACACACACACACACACACACACACACACACACACACACACACACACACACACACACACACACACACACACACACTCATTCTCCGTCTTTTGCTCTCCCTGTCATTGAGAAGTACAAGTCATATACACAAACCTCCACACCAAAAACACTGAATATTTCCCTAAACTTACCCATTAATATTGGTTAACACATATCAAACCAATACACACTACATATTTCCCTGCAGTCACACATGCATTTTGGTCAACACACACACATACTTCCACAGAGTGTGTTTCTGACTCCATGGAGACTTTCTTAGTGTATTCGTTTTAAGAACATAAAACACACACACAGTGTTGAATGTATCATGTTTAAACACCTTATCCAATGTCAACCATTTTACGAGCTGTGAGAGAGGCCATAACAGTGTTGGTTTTCTTTAGTGTACACTCCTAGAATTAGTGGTCACTCAAGGAACCCTTGAAGTATAAAAAATATATACAAAAATTATTTGATGAAAAATTATTTTGGGCCTTACTGCTATTAGCCCATACAAATGCATGGAATTACAGATTCACTACATGGAACAACAGATAGTCCCCCCCCCCCCCAAACAAAATCCAAAGGAAGTTATTTCTGAAGTGTCTGTCCTATATCTGAGATATATAAGATCACAAAACGTTTTTATTTAATGTATTAATTTTACATGTATTCAACCTCTTATTTTTGGGACTCCATGTATACTTCCATAAATGTTTTCAACTGGTACCGGGGGACTGTCAGAAGAGCAAAACAACTTGTACGTATTTGTGAGAGTCTCACCTTTCCACAGAGGGGTCATATTAGTGTGTAGCCCAAACTGTTCGGACGCTACAGAAGAAGTTGGCAGATTGGCTGTCCCGACTTCAGATGAGTCCCAAGATGCTTGTGCGCACATCCAGTGAACCCCCCCCCCCCCCCCCCCCTCCCGCCAGATATCTATAGCTTTTTCACCCAACGGATTTAGATGGGGATTTTTTTATTATGATAATTAGATTTCCGCGGAGCGCGGACATCGACTTTGGGTTAACATGTATTTAAACTATAAACTACCTGCCCTCCAGGACACCTATAGCACCCGATGTCACAGGAAGGCCAAAAAGATCATCATGGACAACAACCACCCGAGCCACTGCCTGTTCACCCCGCTATCATCCAGAAGGCGAGGTCAGTACAGGTGAATCAAAGCTGGGACCGAGAGACTGAAAAACAGCTTTTATCTCAAGGCCATCAGACTGTTAAACAGCCATCACTAACACAGAGAGGCTGCTGCCAACATACAGACTCAAATCATTGGCCACTTTAATAAATGGATTACTAATCACTTTAATAATGCCACTTTAATAATGTTTACATATCTTGCATTACTCATCTCATATGCATGTACTGTATTTTATACCATCTATTGCATCTTGCCTATGTCGCTCTGTCATTGCTCATCCACATATTTATATTCATATATTCTTATACATCCCTTTACTTAGATTTGTGTGTATTAGGTTGTTGTTGTGGAATTGTTAGATTACTTGTTAGATATTGCTGCACTGTCGGAACTAGAAGCACAAGCATTTCGCTACACTCGCAATAACATCTGCTAACCATGTGTATGTAACCAATACAATTTGATTTGATTTGATACTTTTCCATTGAATTTAACGGTAAAAGTTATTTTTATGTGCAATATGTTATCACGCACAGTCTTTCAACCGCAAAAAGTCAGTTTGATGGAAACATCTCTGCTGGTAAAATGCACATTTTGTTTTGTGCAGATTTTTCAATATTCAACTGAAAATCTGTCACAAATTGGATGTATACCTAGCTACAGGTATCAACGATATTTTAAACAGCTCCCAGTTGGCATGTCTTTTGTGACGCAGTTCACAGCAGCACTGACAGATGTGTTGAATTGACAGCTGCGTTGGAGTTTTTAACGACCCTTCCCCTCCTTTAGTTCCATACAGCCTGAAGACCTAGCCCTCCATGACACTAACTAGCTAATATAAGACACAGATGAAAGGGGGAATATATAAGTATCTTTGCCATAGATTAATAGGGTACATTTTTAACTGTATTTGCTGACACCCTACAGTCAAATTTTGCCACCAGTAGAGTAGCTATCTAGCTATATAAACCACGCCACTGTGCAAACATGCCTTCTCCGAGGCGGTACTTATTTAAATTAGGTAATAGACATCATGTTACCATTGGTGTATTCAAATTAGAGTTAAGATGATGTCACCTTGTTCCCTTCAAGGGGAATTTCACCCTGGGGGAATCTAGGCTGGTTTTCATAATGTCTGAGGCATTTCTAGGTCAATGAGATGTGTTTCACACATAATTGACCAGGAGGAAGGCAGGTCTGGGGAGGTGCGAGATCTGAAAAAAAATGTTGTCCTGCTTTGTGGCATTTCACAAAGGCTCTATGTTATACTGATCGCACTATTTGTTTTGTGCGTGTAGATATGGTTGGACTTGTTCAGTATATCAATTGGACATCTTTCAGTGATGTTCCTATAGGTGGATTCATTGCTAAATATACAAGCTGAACCTTTTATTCCAGTCTGTGAAAGACTACAACTTGTGTGGGGCGGGTGCTTTGTGTTCTGGCCCTGTCCCTCCCACAAGGTGGGCTTTTTTGAAAGGGAGGCGGACACTAACAACACAATCCTTTGGGCAAAACTGAAAGAACTGACCAGACCGCAATGGCTTCAAGTGATTCCTCTCATCAACACGAAATTGACAATGGAGCATTTTTGTATGTTCTATTCTATTAGCTACATGGTGGCATTCAACCATATATGTTTCAACCGGAATATAGCGAAGAGGATTTGAAAAAAAAATTGTTAGCTAGAAGAAGAAAAATTGCTAGAAACAAGTGTCACAGGACTCGTCTGACGGTAACCCATACAAACCAATTGAAGTATGGAGGTAGTTTTGTGCCAAAGGAGCATAAAAAATGCTCAGGCGGGTAACCTAGACAAGTTCGGGTATGCGCCAGTCGAACTGAAGCATGCAGAAGCCTTTAATCGCCAACTGATTCGTATCTTTGGTGTTTGCATGCGCTATTAATGACCCAACTCATAGCAACAGTAAACAGTAGAAGCTTTCACCTCTGATCTTTCGATATACATCAGTGGATTGATCAGGAAACACACACATACTGACATCCTTCCTTACACCTCTTCAGAAGCTACATTGGTTCTGCTTCTATAAACTTCTCCCCACTGAGATGTGTGGGTTAAGGCCATGTTTAAAGGTCAATCAATCAATCTATGAAAAGTATTTATAAAGTTATTTTTACATCAGCAGTTGTCAGAAAATGCATATGCCATTACCCAGGCTATAGACCCCAAAGGGTAAGCAGAAGCAGAGGCATATTGTCTAGGAAAAACTGCTCAGGGACAAATCGCTCAAAGGTCAAAGGATAGGGCCAAAAGTTAAAGGTGAAAGGTTGGACATCATTACCTTTGTTGGCGAAGAGCTGGGAGATGTCTGAGCAAGACACATTGACAATCTGGCCCACATCAGCCCGGTACCAGCACCTGACCTCATCCCACTCCGTACGACACCCTGAGAAACACACACAGAGGCATGCATGCACACACACACGCACCCACACAGAAAGAATGGATGTTAGCACCTCACTTCATCCCACTCAATACGCCACCCTGAGATACACACACACACACATGCATGCACGCACGCATAACACACACACAGGAGGAAGGAGGAAAGGATACGAACACAGTTTGTCACTTCCTGTCAGCAAGCTGTAGACGGACAGCGGATTTGTGCCGGGTTTGATGGGTCCACTGTAAACTCTAACAATCAAATCAAATGTTTTGTCACATACGTGAATAAAACAGGTGTAGACCTTACAGTGAAATGCTTACTTAGAAGCCCTAACCAACAATGCTTTAAGAAGTTAAGAAGAAAAATGTGTTTAGTAAAAAATAGAAAAGTAAAAAAAAACATTTAAAATAACAAAAAGCAGTAAAATAACAATAGCAATAGCGAGGCTATATACAGGGGGTACCAGTACAGAGTCAATGTGTGGGGGCACCGGTTAGTCGAGGTAATTGAGGTAATATGTACTTGCAGGCAGAGTTAAAGTGACCATGGATAGATAATAAACAGAGAGTAGCAGCAGCGTAAAAGAGGGGTCTGGGTAGCACTTTGATTAGCTGTTCAGGAGTCTTATGGCTTGGGGGTAGAAGCCTTTTGGACCAAGACTTGGTGCTCCGGTACCGCTTGCCATAGCAGAGAGAACAGTCTATGACTAGGGTGGCTGGAATCTGACCATTTTTAGGGCCTTCCTCTGACACCGCCTGGTATAGAGGTCCTGGATGGCAGGAAGCTTGTCCCCAGCAATGTACTGGGCCGTACACACTACGTCGTATAGTGCCTTGCGGTCGGAGGCCGAGCAGTTGCCATACCAGGCAGTGATGCAACCAGTCAGGATGTAGATCAGAATGTAGATCACATTGGGACTGGAGGAACAGGGAAAATAATGACAGTGTGTAATCATAACCAACTCCTGGCCATGAGACACAAAGTCCCTTTTAATAACAGAACACTAATATCATGCGTGCATATAGGTCTTTCTATAAATAATGGGGCCAATGTGTGACATTGAGATAAACATTTCAAAATGGTTTGAAACAAAAGAAAAATGATTTTTTTATGCAGTTCCTCATGTGTTCTTAGAGAAATAAAAGTGAATATATGCAAATTAGCCCATAGCTCCACCTATACAACAACATAGGCCTAGGACTATACATCCTTTAAGCAGGGTTCATACAGACATTGGCAAGTCAAATTCAAGGACTTTCAGGGACTTTTTCAAGCACTTAATTGTAATTTTCAAGGACCTCAATGTTATACAATTGTATAATTTATATAATTGTACATATAGGGCCTAATATAGAACCCACCTCCCCAAAAAGCATGCATGAAGTGTGCCACTACACCACTTTAAGAATAATGCATTTTTTAAGCCTTGATGTTGAAATTATTTTTACATTCTAAAATATGTGCAAATCATGTGGATATTGCCTGACTAAATATGTAGATTGGATGCATGCATGGAGATATTTCTGTAATATACAGTATTTGGCCAACACAGGCACACGTAATAAAGACATGAATAGCTGTATCATTAATCTCACCATCGTTGTTTTTATTATGAGAAAGTGACCAAAAACCAGGTTCCTTTTTTAATGGAAGGATTTGTTTGGAAAGCCAAGTTGAAGACAACATTAGATGCTATCGTCCTCATAATAACCACATTGGGTTTGACTGCAACGGAGTAGCACAACACCCTTCAATTGAAGCGTTGGGAAACAAATGAAAGTGGCCACATCTCTTGCTAAAACTGATAAAAAATGTAATCACAAATAATTATAAGGGAGCTGGAGAACTTATGAATTGTTGAATTTGATTGAATTTAGCTACGATTCCCGCTTATGTTTTAACGTAATGACATGAACAAATTGGCAGATTATTATCAATGACTTATCAACAGCTGTAACAAGTGGGTCAGCGTCGGAAATCCTCACTGGTATCCTAGTTTATAGAAAGACCCATATGCACGCGACAGAAGAGAGAGCGAGAGAGGCAGAGAGATGTGCATCAAATCAAATGCCCGTTGGTCAGACGCGCGCGGAGTACAACAGCTGTAGACTTTCTGAAAAGCGTTGAGTTAAAAGGAAGACAAATATTTGCGAAATTAAAAAGGAACTAGTAACACAATAAAAACAATAATGGGGCTATTTACAAGGAGAACAAGTACTGAGTCAATGTGCAGGGGTACGAGGTACAGTACAGTAGTTGAGGTAATTAAGGTACTACCGTATGCATATGTGGGTAACGGTAAAAGTGATTAGGCAATCAGGATGTGTACTAAACAGAGTAGCAACAGCGTACATGAAGTGTGAAAGTGTGAGGCGTCGATATGCGTATGCGAATGCGTGCGCATGGAACATTCGCCTAGGAACTGGCACAACTCAAATCTGAACCACCTACAGGGCCACAGTGACTCTATAGGTTTGAGTAATGAGTACAAAATCACTTTAAGTAACTGTACTTTAAGTAACTGTCCCATATATTAAGTGCAACAGGTTTTGTCAGCACATTGGGGTTTACAGTGCACCTGATCTGGTTTGAGAGAGTGGTGGAATTAGATTGGTAAATAAGCTCAGTGTACAGATATAGGATCTTCATTAGAGCCAGTTTGCCACAGCAGGAAAATAATATTCCAGCAACAGAATATGTGAATAACTATGTGAATTATAAATAATGGATATTTTTTTGTAAGGGTTGATACGTTTTTTGTAAGAGAAAATCAAGTCTGAAATTTAGAAGTGGAAATTACAAACCTCAGAAGCCTTTTTAGACCTCAAATACACTACAAGTAAAAAATGTCCTGGAAAAAAGTTTTCCTGCAACAGAGTGATCCAATTAAGATCTTACATCTTTTTTCTCCCTTTCTGCAGGTTTCAATCTATCCTTCTCTCACTCCTCTCTGGCTTGCACTTTTCCCCTCAGGCTTTACTTTCAGATGTTTCGTGGTTCCATTTCTTTTCCATTTCTACATTTGTCATACACAGATAGCTCTCGGTTTGGTTGTAACGCTGTTTACAATATTGTTCAGTCTGGATTTACTATACCGTATTTCTACACCTATGGCATTCCAGAAATGACATTATGTGAAGATGCCGATTTGTTGTGAACATCTGGCCAATAGGGAAGAAGGAAAGAAATGAAGAGGGTGCAAGATACTGTATATACCTAGAAGATGTTCAATAAAAAATCTTGTTTGTAACTGTTGGACTAGTGATTACACTCTAGATCAGCTAGATGCAGGCAAGAGTGTAATATTTAATGTGTCACTATCTGTCAATGTGTCACTGTCTGTCACCTCAAATCTTTCTCTCGACCCGCGTTGTAAACTTTTCTTTGATCATAGGCTAGATTATAGCAACCTCATGATGAGTACAGGGAAAATGTGAAGAATCTTGTAGTAGCCTAAACCGGCCGATGTTACATTAAGCTGGGTGAATATAATATGAATGTCAGTCATCCAATATGCTGTAATGCTGTAATGTTCATTAAAAAAAAGTATCATCCTCCCTCATCTTAAACAGCACTGACCACCATTGGTGCGTATATGTAGTGTATGTGTATGTGTGGGTTTTGTGTGGGAGTGTCAATGTAGTGTGTGTGTGTGAGTGAGTGTTTATATGGTGTATATATACAATGCACTCGGAAAGTATTCAGACCCCTTGCCAGTTTGTTAGGTTACAGCCTTCTTCTAAAATGGCTAAAATAGTTTTTCCCCCATCAATCTACACACATAATTTTATAAATAAAAAAAACCTACTTAAATATCACATTTACATAAGTATTTTGACCATTTACTCAGTACTTTGTACAGCCTCGAGTCTTCATGGGTATGATGCTACAAACTTGGCACACCTGTATTTGGGGAGTTTCTCCCATTCTTCTCCGCAGATACTCCCAAGCTCTGTCAGGTTGGATGGGGAGCGTCAAATGATGTCAATTAGCCTATCAGAAGCTTCTAAAGCCATGACATCATTTTCTGAAATGTTCCAAGCTGTTTAAAGGCACAGTCAACTTAGTGTATGTTAACTTCTGACCCACTGGAATTGTGATAAAGTGAATTATAAGTGAAATAACCTGTCTGTAAACAATTGCAGGAAAAATTACTCGTGTCATGCACAAAGTAGATGTGATGAGCCGGAGAAACTTCTCTCTTCAATGAGAGCCCAAGTTTCCCCAGGTCAAGTATGCAGACATTTGTTCATCTCGAGGAAGAATAGAACCTTCACAAACTTTTCCCCTGGCACATTTTCCCACTGGCGCCTGCATTGTTTTCCTTACCAATGATAACTTTGCACATACAGTTGAAGTCGGAAGTTTACATACACTTAGGTTGAAGTCATTAAAACTCGTTTTTCAACCAATCCACAAATTTCTTGTTAACAAACTATAGTTTTGGCAAACAATGCAGGCACCCACCAGTGGGAAAATGTGCCAGGGGAAAAGTTTGGGAAGGATCTACTGTCCGGAATACCAAGCCTAACGCCCTCTCTCGTCAGTTCACCGCAGACAACACAAGTTCTGAGAATGAAACCATTATGCCATCCTCCTGCATCATTGCTGCTGTCTCCTGGGAGATTGAGTCCCATGTTCGCCAGGCTCAGCTGAACCAGCCTGATCCTAGAAACGGTCCTTGTAAGGCTCTATTTGTGCCAGATTCAGTTCGTTCTGATGTTCTTCAATGGGCCCATTCTACTCACCTCACCTGTCACCCTGGCATGAATCGGGGAGTCGCCTTCCTGCGCCAACGATTTTGGTGGTCCACCATGGAGAGAGACGCTCGGGAATTCATCTCAGCCTGCTCGGTCTGTGCCGAAATAAAACCTCCACCAAACCTACATCTGGTCTGCTTCGTCCTCTTTCCATACCCAGTCGCCCCTGGTCACACACATAGCTTTGGACTTCGTCACTGGGCTTCCCCCATCGAATGGTAACTCAGTCATCCTCACTATTATTGACCAATTTTCCAAGGCAGCCCACTTCATTCCCCTCTCCAAGCTTCCTACCTCCAGGGAGAGTAAGTGAAAGTGGAAAAAATGACAACATACAGCTCTCTTTCTGTGTTTCTCTCTCTCTCTCTTGCATCTCCTTCATTTTTGAAGAAATTAATTTGTTCAAAACTGTTCAACTATAATCTTGCTCTCTCTTTGAGTCAACTACTCACTACATTTTATGCACTGCAGTGCTAGCTACCTGTAGGTTATGAGTTCAGTATTAGACTCATTCTATGATCCTTTGATTGCAAAACAGGGTGTATAAACTCAACATGTAAAGTGTTGAGTTTATACATGAGCTGAAATAAAAGATCCCAGAAATGTTCCATACGCACAAAAAGCATTTTTCTCTAAAACGTTATGGACAAATTTGTTTACATCCCTGTTAGTGAGCATTTCTCCTTTGCCAAGACAATCCATCCATCTGACAGGTGTGACATATCAAGAAGCTGATTAAACAGCATGATCATTACACAGTAGCACCTTGTGCTGGGTACAATAAAAGGCCACTCTAAAATGTTCATATTTTGTCACACAACACAATGCAACAGATGTTGAGGGAGCGTGCAATTGGCATTCTGACTGCAGGAATGTCCACCAGAGCTGTTGCCAGATAATTTCATGTGATTTTCTCTACCAAAAGCTGCCTCTAACGTAATTTTAGAGAATTTGGCAGTACATTCAACCAGCTTCACAACCGCAGACCACATGTAACCACACCAGCCCAGGACCTCCACATCCAGCTTCTTCAATTGTGGGATAGTCGGAGACCAGCCACCCGGACAGGTGATGAAACTAATTTTAATTGACTGATTTCTTTATATGAACTGTAACTCAGTAAAATTGTTTCAATTGTTGCATGTTGTGTTTATATTATTGATCAGTATATTTGTATCTAAAAAAGATAACTTTTTAAATGTGGTCCTCCCCTTTCTACTCTGAGGAGCCTCCACTGACATGAACACACACACACACACACACACACACACACACACACACACACACACACACACACACACACACACACACACACACACACACACACACACACACACACACACACACACACACACAGAATAATGGTTGAGCACTCCTTCACACACACTGAAGAAGACTTTCCCAAATTCAGTCCTCTGAACCTCAAGGGGTGTTCATTTTGGTTTTTGACCTAGCACTACACAGCTGATAATAAAATGTACTAATCATCAAGCTTTAATAATTCGAATCAGCTATGTTGCGTTAGGGCCTAACGCAACATAGAGTTTGTCTTTTTTGTTTGTGAACTGTGAACCGCCCTCTTTTTGACTGAATCATTTTTGGTTTTAATGCACCAATCTTACCTGTTTTCTATGTTGGTTGAACTCAATGTTACCATCTTTCATACCTACTCTAGAGGAGATATGGGGGCACTTAGGATGCCCACAGATACACACACACACACCTGGATGAGGGGATATGGGCACACTTAGGATGCCCACAGACACACACACACACCTGGATGAGGGGATATGGGGGCACTTAGGATGCCCACAGACACACACACACCTGGATGAGGGGATATGGGAGCACTTAGGAGGCCCAGGACCAGTAGGAGCTCAGGCTCCATCTCCCCTTGGGCGTCTGTAAGGGTGTCAGCCAGGATGAAGACACACATACAGTAAACTTTCGTCAGCACTTCAGATTTTCGTACCAACCCCAGTTATAACTAACCCAATTCAGCGTATAAACTAACTAACTATTAGAATCAGGTGCACTAGATTAGGGTTGGACTGAAAATCTACAGGATGGTAGGACTCCATGAACAGGGTTGAAGAGCCCTGACAGACAAACAGACCTCACAGATAATGTACCTTTCATGTTCACCTTTTCCAAGACGGCTGTCAAAGGAAACTGGAGGAATTTGATGACCCTTAGACCTTATCATATGTCTCACAAAGCTCTATAAAAAAGGGATTATTTTGAAACGCAAACGGGTCACTATAGAGAAGCAGACGGCTGCCTTACAAAGAATAAAATGTAACTCTTAAATGTAATATAATGTAATCGAAAATGTAATCTACCTAATTTCCAAAAGTAATTATTTAAACAATAACTAGTAATGCTGCATAGTCCAAGAAAGGTTAACATCTCACCTTTCTGGTAAAATTAGTTGTAAATTGCAGAGGTGTGGTACACAGTACAAATATGATAAAAATATAAAAACATAATATATTTTATATGACGTATTTCCTTTTTAACAAAACTGTATGAATAAGGCTTGAAATTACATTTTTTTTCTAAATATAGTATTTATAAAATGACCTATTATATGATTTCACCTTCCTTATAATTGTAAAATACATATTTGTTTATTTATTGTTAGAGAAAATGTGCATATTTTCTAAACGTCTCTCTTGATCAAAACTTCTGCCCCGATCGCTGTGAACGTCTCACAGAGCTCTAGCTTGGCTTCCTGAAATCTCATTAATCTTGTACATCTTTAACAAAGAGAAAGTGTTGTTTGTTTCAAATCTATGAATTATTTTAAATTACTGGATATAAATCAATCTCTACATGTGCTACAGTAACAAAACCACTCTCTCCTGCTGCATTATGATGTAAGGATTCCAGGCATATGCGTTTTTAGTGGCTGTGATATAAGGTTGAGCAATGAGTTGATGGACAGTCAGAAGAGCGAATTAAATGTTAGGATTGACATCCCAGCTTCAAGTGGTGTCAGATTTGACATCCTGCTTCACACAGATAACAGACCAGGGTTGGGTAGGTTACTTTCTAAATGTAATCTGTTACAGTTACTAGTTACCTGTCCAATTTTTTTAACAGTAACGTAACTTTTGGATGACTCAAACTCAGTAATGTAATCTGATTACATTCAGTTACTTTTAGATTACTTTCCCCTTAAGAGACATTAGAAGAACACCAAAATGTATGTTACCAATTGAGCGACATCTATTGCAGGATAAATCAATATCAAAATTGACATATGTGTAACGGATGTGAAATGGCTAGCTAGTTAGCGGGTACGCGCTAGTAGCATTTCAATCAGTTACGTCACTTGCTCTGAGACTTAAGTAGTGTTACCCATCGCTCCACAAAAGCCACGGCCCTTGCAAAGCAAGGGGCAACACTACTTAAGTCTCAGAGCAAGTGACGTAACTGATTGAAATGCTACTAGCGCGTACCCGCTAACTAGCTAGCCATTTCACATCCGTTACAATGTAACAGTATAACTTTAAACCGTCCCCTCGCCCCGACCCGGGCGCGAACCAGGGACCCTCTGCACACATCAACAACAGTCACCCACGAAGCAGCGTTACCCATCGCTCCACAAAAGCCACGGCCCTTGCAAAGCAAGGGGCAACACTACTTAAGTCTCAGAGCAAGTGACGTAACTGATTGAAATGCTACTAGCGCGTACCCGCTAACTAGCTAGCCATTTCACATCCGTTACACTCACCCCCCTTTCAACCTCCTCCTTTTTCCGCAGCAACCAGTGATCCGGGTCAACAGCTTTAATGTAACAGTATAACTTTAAACCGTCCCCTCGCCCCGACACGGGCGCGAACCAGGGACCCTCTGCACACATCAACAACGGTTGCCCACGAAGCACGGTCGTTACCCATCATTCCACAAAGGCCACGGCCCTTGCAAAGCAAGGGGCAACACTACTTAAGTCTCAGAGCAAGTGACGTAACTGATTGAAATGCTACTAGCGCGTACCCGCTAACTAGCTAGCCATTTCACATCCGTTACATATGGATGCTACATTTTACTTTATGGGTTGGATATGTAGGCTTCTTCTAACCCATCGCTTTCTACTACATATAGTAATACAATTAAATTATATCTTTACATTAAAAACTAGTCATTCCAGTCATTCCAATAAATGTTTTACCCATTGACATTCAAGAATAGGACTTGGAAATATGGAAGTATAGATTGTTTTACCTGAGCATAACCCTAAAACTAAGGACTTATTAGCCAGCCCTACTCTGTTGATTATGATTTTGTTGTCATGGAGAACTGATTGGGCTCATTGATTCGAGGTTGAAAATAAATGTTGCGCTCATGGAATGGCATCCTTTGAGCACTACTGAAAAGTGCTATTTACATTTGAAGAATGAATGCCATATGCTACATTTGGCCTATTGTTTACCTTTTTGTTGGTGACACTTTGATCTCTTGATAATATGCAGCTGTTTAAAGGGAAAATACACAGATGAAACAATAACAAAACGGCCATCCCGCCTCTGTTTTGGTAAAAAGCTGAGAGATGGGCCTGGAGAAATGTAACCACTCTCAGATTGTCACGCTCGTCATTATGAATGGACCAAGGTCCAGTGTGGTAGGCGTACATTTTCCTTTATTAAATGAACACCGAACAAAAACAACAAAATACTAAACGTGAAGCTAAATAATAGTGCTGACATGCAACTATCCATAGACAAGATCCCACAAAGCACAAAGGGGAAATGGCTGCCTAAATATGATCCCCAATCAGAGACAACGATAAACAGCTGCCTCTGATTGGGAACCATAACAGGCCAACATCGACATATAAACGCCTAGATGACCCACCCTAAATCACACCCCGACCTAACCAACCTAGAGAATAAAAGCTCTCTATGGTCAGGGCGTGACACAGATTACAGTTTTTCACAATCGCTTACACACTAAAAGTGGTGCTTGAGGCACACTCAGTGAAACCATTACCTCATGTACCTAATCTTCAGACCAAGTCTGCAAGCACATTATCTGCTTTACACTCAGTTTGCATTTGTAAAACACTTTTTGCAAAACACTAAACACAGTTCTCTACATTAGACACATCATTCAAAACTAACAGGTATTGTGTTTCATTTAGAAAACACTGCCATTCCAAATGCCACACTCATTTACCGATTACCTACACCCAAGTGATGACGTGTGAAAACACTTATAGCTAATTTCTTCACTTAGAACTCAGAGCTTGAGCACTATAAATAGGCAACAATAGAAGCCAATTTTGGAGAGAGAGTTAGAGGAAGAGGAGTGAGAGTAAGAGGGGGACGAGAACAAGGACAAACCTATCTATTTATCTTCTACTGTATTTGTTTCGTCTGTTACTGTTTATCCCGAAATCTGGATGAGAATATGTTTTGAGAAAGAAATACATAACATTTTTCCCCCCTTGCATTTCTGTTTATAGTGTAAATATATACTGAATATGCATACATACTGTATATATTTGTGCACATGCATGTACGTGTGTGTGCTATGACAAACTGCCATGGACTCCACTGCACACTGAACATGCAAAAGACACAAGATAGTAGTGTTTTACATTTGTCACATCCGTGTGTAGTTGACATATAAGAGCTAATCATTTGATGGTTTGTGTGTAGAGTTTTGATGCAAAAACCCCATTTTGTGTTTGGTTTTGCAAGAGATGTGTGACATTTTGCATGTTGTGTGTGTCTTTTGGGGTTTTGTGTGTAGAGTCTAGAGAAAAGGAGCCATAGTTTCAGAAATCATGTGTAAGCAATTGTCAAAAACTGTCATAGACAGAGCTACAGATGCAAGGACTGACCATCCATGAATATGATCAAAATTATTGTTTTAAACATGTTATGAGGCTATACAGTGTTTGTTACATTTACAATGTTTAAAAATATTGGAGAAAAACACGCTTATATTTTGGGTTCTCATGGAGTGTGACAGTTGAACTAAGCCCATGAGGCATGTCTTAAAGTAATGATGGACTGTCGTTTCTCTTTGCTTATTTGAGCGGTTCTTGCCATAATATGGACATCTTTCGTGTACCAACCCTAACTTGTCACAACACAACTGATTGGCTCAAACGCATTAAGCTGGAAAAAACTCCACAACCAGTACCAGAACCACGAAGGTCCCCTAAAACAGAGGACTTTACAGCGAAGTGGTTTTAATTACTCAATGTACATGCAAAAACATAGATACTGAAACAAACAATTCTAAAAATCTAACTGGATTATAGCATGCTGGGAAATATGATAATGAGGGGCATGGTTTTGCTGGACAAGCATACACTCACCCCTCACAAAGAGCAGTTCTTTGTCAGGGGTGAGGGTGATACGTGTAGCAATTTTTGGGGGGCATATGAGGAATAGTTTTTTACTGCTGTGATGGTTGTGAAGAACCATCCTTTTCTTTCCCTCTCTGACATGTTTTCCTTTTCTGCCATGAAATGTAAATATAACAAATTATTGTAATTTGACGGTACACTACAGGCTACTGGTTGCAGTGGATGTAAGGTAAACAATAAGTTACTGAATTAAGGTGTTATTGCTGTAAAATGACAGTATGCTGCTGAATGCTGGTTAATTGTGACTATATCTCACTTGGGATTTGAAATCACAACTGCGTGGTAGCTAATTACTTGAATTTCATGCTACTCCACCAGGTGTGGGCATGACAGAGATTGGTCAAAGATTTAATGGACCAGAGTCTCTGGGTTCGCGCCCAGGCTCTGTCGCAGCCGGCCGCGACCGGGAGGTCCGTGGGGCGACGCACAATTGGCATAGCGTCGTCCGGGGTAGGGAGGGTTTGGCCGGTAGGGATATCCTTGTCTCATCGCGCTCCAGCGATTCCTGTGGCGGGCCGGGCGCAGTGCACGCCAGCCAAGGGGGCCAGGTACACGGTGTTTCCTCCGACACATTGGTGCGGCTGGCTTCCGGGTTGGAGGCGCGCTGTGTTAAGAAGCAGTACGGCTGGTTGGATTGTGCTTCGGAGGATGCATGGCTTTCGACCTTCGTCTCTCCCGAGCCCGTACGGGAGTTGTAGCAATGAGACAAGGTAGTAATTACTAGCGATTGGATACCACGAAAATTGGGGAGAAAAATGGGATAAAATTTATAAAAAAATAAATAAAAAAAATAAAATAAAAAAAAGATTTAATGGAAAGAATAGATCTCTGCACTTTGATAAAAGTTGCCCAGAATCAAGTCAATACAGTGGCTTGCGAAAGAATTCACCCCCTTTTGCATTTTTCTTATTTTGTTCCCTTACAACCTGTAATTAAAATAGATTTTTGGGGGCTTTGAATCATTTGATTTACACAACATACCTACCACTTTGAAGATGCAAAATATTTTTTATTGTGAAACAAACAAGAAATAAGACAAAAGAATTGAAAATTTGAGCGTGCATAACTATTCACCACTCCAAAGTCACACTTTGTAGAGCCACCTTTCGCAGCAGTTACATCTGCAAGTCTCTTGGGGTATGTCTTTATAAGCTTGGCACATCTAGCCACTGGGATTTGTGCCCATTCCTCAAGGCAAAACTGCTCCAGCTCCTTCAAGTTGGATGGGTTGCGCTGGTGTACAGCAATCTTTAAGTCATACCACAGATTCTCAATTGGATTGAGGTCTGGACTTTGACTTAGCCATTCCAAGACATGATTCCCCTTAAACCACTCAAATGTTGCTTTAGCAGTATGCTTAGGGTCATTGTCCTGCTCTAAGGTGAACCTTCGTCCCAGTCTCAAATCTCTGAAAGACTGAAACAGGTTTCCCTCAAGAATTTCCCAGTATTTTGCGCCATCCATCATTCCTTCAATTCTGACCAGTTTCTCAGTCCATGCCGATGAAAAACATCCCCACAGCATGATGCTGCCACCACCATGCTTCACTGTGGGGATGATGTTCTCGGGGTGATGAGAGGTGTTGGGTTTGTGACAGACATAGTGTTTTCCATTGGTTGCCAAAAAGCTCAAGTTTAGTCTCATCTGAACCAGGGTACCTTATCCAATTGTTTGTCGGAGGGTTATTTCTGGTCTCTTTGTTGCCTCTCTGATTAATGCCTTCCTTGCCTGGTCCGTGAGTTTTGATAGGCGGCCCTCTCTTGGCAAGTTTGTTGTGGTGCCATATTCTTTCAATTTTTTAATAATGGATTTAATGGTGCTCCGTGGGATGTTCAAAGTTTCAGATATTTTTTCTATAACCCAACCCTGATCTATACTTCTCCACAACTTTGTCCCTGACCTGTTTGGAGTGCTCCTCGGTCTTCATGATGCCGCTTGCTTGGTGGTACCCCTTGCTTAGTGGTGTTGCAGACTCTGGGGCCTTTCAGAACAGGTGTATATATACTGAGATCATGTGACACTTAAAGTCCATCTCTGTGCAATCTATTTAACCAATTATGTGATTTCTGAAGGTAATTGGTTGCACCAGATCTTATTTAGGGGCTTTTTTAGCAAATGGGATGAATACATATGCACACAGCATTTTTTTAGTTTCCCTTCACCAGTTTTTACTGTTTTGTGTATGTCCATTACATGAAATCCAAATAAAAATCAATCAATATAAATTACAGGTTGTAATGCAACAAATAGGAAAAACACCAAGGGGGTGAATACTTTTGAAAGACACTGTAATTGTCCAATTATCTGACATCACCAATGTAACAACAAGCAGTGAGCAGGGACACCATGTAATGTGTGCATAAATACTTTGGAGATTTTAACTTGCAAGCTTTCGGGTGGAAGTGTATTCATGTTTCAGCAGCGCCACCAGGTGTAACATTATTACAATAACACAGTACCAGTCAAAAGTTTGGACATACCTACTCATTCAAGGGTTCATATTTCTAATATTTTCTACATTGTAGAAAAACAGTGAAGACATCAAAACTATTAAATTACACATGGAATCATGTAGTAACCAAAAAAGTGAAACAAATCAAAATAGATTTTATATTTGAGATTCTTCAAAGTAGCCACCCTTGGCCTTGATGACAGCTTTGCACACGCTTGGCATTCTCTCTTCCAGCTACATGAGATAGTCACCTGGAATGCATTTCAATTAACAGGTGTGCCTTGTTAAAAAGTACATGCATGGTATTTCTTTCCTTCTTAATGCGCTTGAGTCAATCAGTTGTGTTGTGACAAGGTAGGGTTGATAAACAGAAGATCGCCCTATTTGGTAAAAGACCAAGTCCATATTATGGCAAGAACAGCTCAAATAAGCAAAGAGAAACGACAGTCCATCATTACTTAAACACATGAATGTCAGTCAAACCTTCACCATGAGCAAGCAGACCACAGGGGAGTGCCACCACTGACCCCCAGCTCTAGGACTCCCTGGTGTGCCTGCTTGCTCCTCAGGTTGTTGTTCCTTCCTTCTGCAGATCCAGCAGCAGTCCCATCATCAATCCACATCCACTTTCCAGCATCAAACCACAAGACAAGGCGCGGTCGAGGCACCAGATTTTCACCAGAAGCGAGCAGGCCACAGTGGGAGTGCTACAATTGACCTCTGGGTCTGGGGCTCCCTTGTGTGTTGGCTTGCTCCTCAGGTTGTCCTTCCTCCCCTCTACAGACCCAGATCCTGATCCAGCACCTGCAGCAGCCCCAATTCCCGGTTCCGGTTTCCCGGTCCCCAGACCCAGCACCAACCCCTGGACTACAGTTCCAGCACGACTTCCAGGCCCAGCTCCAACATAATTTCCAACCCAGGTTTTCATGGTCTCAGGGACAACACCAGCACCAACCCTGTAAGATGGCACCGGAGAAGAAGGCAGATGTTTTACGTGCCCCCAGCCGATTGTATTTTTTTGTTCATTTATTTGCGTTGTTTTACTTATTTTGTACATAATGTTGCCGCTACCGTCTCTTAAAACCGAAAATAACTTCTAGACATCAGGACTACGAGTATTCATCACGACTAGCAGAATCATTTTTTCCCTTTCACAACTCTCGATTCTCACGACTCTGACGAGCCCGACGCGATGGATATACTGCTTCCTCGAACAGGCCCCGATCCCCGTGATCTGTGTGAAGAGGAAGCAGAGAAAGAAGGGCCGAAGGTCGAGCTGCCTTTTGAGAATTCGTAGGTGACCGAATAAACCCCCAATTCCCTCCATTCTGCTAGCAAACGTGCAATCTTTTGAAAATAAAATCGACGAGTTAACAGGACATTTAACTACCAACGTGACATTAAAAACAAATATCTTACGCTTCATGGAGTCGTGGCTGAACGACGCAAATATTAACATACAGCTGGCTGATTATACGATGTACTCGCAGGATAGAACAGCGGCGTCTGGTAAGACAAGGGGCGGCGGTCTATGTATTTTGTAAACAACAGCTGGTGCACGATATCTAAGGAAGTCTCGAGCTCTTGATCACCCGAGGTAGAGTATCACATGATAGGCTGTAGACCACACTACCTACTGAGAGAGTTTCGGTATTTTTAGTAGCTGTTTACATACCACCATAGTCAGAGGCTGGCACTAAGACTGCATTGAATGAGCTGTATTCCGCCATAAGCAAAAACGAAAAATCTCACCCAGCGGGAGCGGTCCTAGTAGCCAGCGATTTTCCTCTTTAGGATACGCCCCTTTTTAAAAAGTTTCACCTAAAATTACATACCCAAATCTAACTGCCTGTAGCTCAGGCCCTGAAGCAAGGATATGCATTTTCTTGGTACCATTTGAAAGGAAACACTTTGAGCATTGTGGAAATGTGAAAGCAATATAGGAGAATATAACAGAATAGATCTGGTAAAAGATAATACAAAGAAAATAAACAACCGTTCTTTTGTATTTTTTTGTAACATCATCTTTGAAATGCAAGAGAAAGGCCATAATGTATTATTCCAGCCCAGGTGCAATTTAGATTTGTCCAGCAGAGTATGTGCAAAGTTTTAGACTGATCCAATGAACCATTGCATTTATGTTAAAAATGTTGTGTCAAGACTGCCCAAATGCGCCTAATTATTAATAACTTTTCATGTTCAAAACTGAGCACTCGCCTCAAACAGTAGCATGCTATTTTTAACTGTAATAGCTACAGTAAATTGGACTGTGCAGTTAGATTAACAAGATGTTAAGCTTTCTGCCAATATCAGATATGTCTATGTCCTGGGAAACTTTCTTGTTACATACAACCTCATGCTAATCCCATTAGCCTACGTTAGCTCAACCGTCCCATGGAAGAGACACAGATCCCGAAGAAGTTTTAATGCAGGGAAACTTAAATCTGTTTTATCAAATTTCTATCAGCATGTTAAATGTGCAACCAGAGGAAAATTAACTCCGGACCACCTATACTCCACACACACAACGATGCATACAAAGCTCTCCATAGCCCTCCATTTGGCAAATCTGACCATAATACTATCCTCCTGATTCATCCTTACAAGCAGAAATGTAAGCAGGAAGCAACAATGACCAGATCAATGAAAAAGTGGTCATAGGAAGCAGATGCTAAGCTACAGGACTGTTTTGCAAGCACAAAATGCAATATGTTCCGGGATTCCTCCGAAGGCATTGAGGAGTACACCGTCATCAATAAGTCAATCGATGACGTCGTCCCCACAGTGACCGTACGTACAGTTGAAGTCGGAAGTTTACGTACACTTAGGTTGGGGTCATCAAAACTCATTTTTCAGTCACTCCACAAATGTATTGTTAACAAACTATAGTTTTGGCAAGTCGGTTAGGACATCTACTTTGTGCATGACAAGAAATCTTCCAACAATTGTTTACAGACAGAATACTTCACATATAATTCACTGTATCACAATTCCAGTGGATCAGAAGTTCACATAATAACACATTACATACACTAATTTGACATTGCATTTTTAGCAACTTTAAAAATTCCAGAAAATGATGTCATGGCTTTAGAAGATTCTGATAGGCTAATTGACATCATTTGAGTCAATTGGTGGTGTACCTGTGGATGTATTTCAAGGCCTACCTTCAAACTCAGTGCCTCTTTGCTTGACATCATGGAAAAATCAAAAGAAATCAGCCAAGACCTCAGGAAAAAAATTGTAGACCTCCACAAGTCTGGTTCATCCTTGGGAGCAATTTCCAAATGCCTGAAGGTACCACGTTCATCTGTACAAACAGTAGTATGCAAGTATAACCACCATGGGACCATGCAGACGTCATACCGCTCAAGAAGGAGACGCGTTCTGTCTCCTAGAGATGAACGTATTTTGGTGCAAAAAGTGCAAATCAATCACAGAACAACAGCAAAGGAAGAAGATGCTGTAGGAAACCGGTACAAAAGTGTCTATATCCACAGTAAAACGTGTCCTATATCGACATAACCGGAAAAGCCGCTCAGCAAGGAAGAGGCCACTGCTCCAAAACCGCCATAAAACAGCCAGACTACGGTTTGCAGCTGCACATGAGGACAAAGATCGTACTTTTTGTAGAAATGTCCTCTGTTTGGCCATAATGACAATCGTTATGTTTGGAGGAAAAAGGGGGATGCCAGCAAGCCAAAGAACACCATCCCAACCCTGAAGCACGGGGGTGGTAGCATCATGTTGTGGGGGTGCTTTGCTGCAGAAGGGAATGGTACACATCACAAACTAGATCATCATTAGGATGGAAAATTACGTGGATATATTGAAGCAACATCTCAAGACATCAGTCAGGAAATTAAAGCTTGGTCGCAAATGGATCTTTCAAATGGACAATGACCCCAAGCATACTTCCAAAGTCAAGGTATTGGAGCGGCCATCACAAAGCCCTGACCTCAATCCCATAGAAAATTTGTGGGAAGAAATGAAAAAAACATGTGCGGGCAAGGAAACCTACAAATCTGACTCAGTTACACCAGCTCTGCCAGGAGGAATGGGCCAAAATTCACCCTACTTATTCTGGGAAGCTTGTGGAAGGCTACCCGAAACATTTCACCCAAGTTAAACAATTTAAAGGCAATGCTACCAAATACTAATTGAGTGTATGTAAACTTCTGACCCACTGGGAATGTGATGAAATAAATAAAAGCTGAAATAAAATCACTCAACTATTATTCTGACATTTCACATTCTTAACATAAACTGGTGATCCTAACTGACCTAAGACATGGAATTTATACTCGGATTAAATGTCAGGAATTGTGAAAAACTGAGTTTGAATGTAGTTGGCTAAGGTGTGTGTGAACTTCCGACTTCAACCGTACATACCCCAACCAGAAGCCATGGATTACAGGCAGCATCCACACTGAGCTAAAGGCTAGAGCTGCCGCTTTCAAGGCCGCAGGGCCAGACGGATTACCAGGACGTGTACTGTTATCATGCGCTGACCAACTGGCAAGTGTCTTCACTGACATTTTCAACCTCTCCCTGTCCGAGTCTGTAATACCAACAAGTTTTAAGCAGACCACCATTGTCCCTGTGCCCAAGAACACTAAGGTAACCTGCCTAAATGACTACCGACCCATAACACTCATGTCTGTAGTCATGAAGTGCTTTGACAGGCTGATCATGGCTCACATCAACACCATCATCCCAGAAACCCTAGACCCACTCCAATTTGCATACCACCCCAACAGATCCACACCTTTGTGAGAATGGTATTCATTGACTACAGCTCAGCGTTTAACACCATAGTGCCCTCAAATCTCATCAATAAGTTAAGGACCCTGGGAATAAACACCTCCCTCTGCAACTGGATCCTGGACTTCCTGATGGGCTGCCCCATAGGTGGTAAGGGTAGGTAATAACACATCCGCCACGCTGATACGCAACACAGGGGCCCCTCAGGAAGGCATGCTCAATCCCCTCCTGTACTCCCTGTTCACTCATGACTGCATGGCCAGGCACGACTCCAACACCATCAATACATTTGCAGAGGACACAAGTGGTAGGCCTGATCACCGACAATGACGAGACAGCCTATAGGGAGGAGGTCAGAGACCTGGCCAGGTGGTGCCAGGACAACAATCTCTACCTCGACGTGATCAAGACAAAGGAGATGATTGTGGACGACAGGAAAAAGAGGACCGAGTACGCCCCCATTCTCATCGACGGGGCTGCAGTGGAGCAGGTTGAGAGCTTCAAGTTCCTTGGTGTCCACATCACCAACAAACTTACATGGTCCAAGCACACCAAGACAGTTGTGAAGAGGGCACAACAAAACCTACTCCCCCTCAGGAGACTGAAAATATTTGGCATGGGTCCTCAGATCCTCAAAAGATTCTACAGCTGGACCATCGAGAGCATTCTGACTGGTTGGATCACTGCCTGGTATGGAAACTGCTCGGCCTCCGACCGCAAGGCACGACAGAGGGCAGTGCCTACGGCCCAGTACATCACTGGGGCCAAGCTTCCTGCCATCCAGGACCTCTATACCAGGCAGTGTCAGAGGAAGGGCTTAAAAATTGTCAGTGACTCCAGCCACCCTAGTCATAGACTGTTCTCTCTGCTTTTGCACGGCAAGTGGTATTGGAGCACCAAGTCTCAGTCCAAGAGGCTTCTAAACAGCTTCTAACCCCAAGCCATAAGACTCCTGAAAATCTAGTCAAATGGCTACCCAGACTATTTGCATTGCCCCCCACCCCCTCCTCACCCCCTCTTTACACCACTGCTACTCTTGTCATCTATGCAGTCACTTTAATAACTACCTACATGTACATACTACCTCAACTAACCGGTGCCCCCCCGCACATTGACTCTGTATTATTACCCCCCTGTATATAGTCTCGCTATTGTTATTTTACTGCTGCTCTTCAATTACTTGTTACTTTTATCTATTATTCTTATCCATATATTTTTTTAAACTGGATTGTTGTTTAGGGGCTCATAAGTAAGCATTTCACTGTAAAGTCTACACCTGTTGCATTCGGCGCATGTGACTAATACAATTTGATTTGGACACAAAACTGATCAAACACAACTGCCACCTCCATCCAGGAACTGCCAGCCCATACGCCGCCCCTTCCCCAACAGAAAGAGACATACACCGTATTTCCAATTTAACATTTTTATTCACTTGCAACTTGCTGCTGTAGAGTATGCTGAGAAATATGATAATGATGGGAATGGTTTGGTTGAAAGTGATGTGTATGAGTTTCGAGATCCTGTATTAGGGTAAATGAAAATACGTCTGGTATTGTGTTAAAGAAAATAATCCAACAACATCTGCAAACCAGCAGTTGGGGCAACCAAACAACCTAGCATTTTTTAGAGTGTACATCAAGGGTGTAGAAAATATACGCCATGTGAAATATTTGTTATCACATAACAGACAGTTGTCTATAATATCCATATTTTCTGTTTACCCCCTCTTAATTAAACAGGGGTACATTCAGTGCAGCTCCAAAAATACTAGCTATTGAGAGAATTTGAAAAAAGTATGAAGGACCATAGAGCTGAGGGAACATAGGGCTGAGGAAATATAGGGCTGTGGGAACTAATAGAACACGTGGCTGAGGGAACAGACATGGTCCCCGTAATTCTGTCAGTGGTTGGAGTAGAACTTGAATCTCCTTCGTCCACTAAAATGTGCAGTGTTGCTTTTTGTGGCAACTCTTCAATCATCAGGCAGGTAAGTTGTAAATCAATGTCAGGGTCTTCATACTGCAAGCGGAAGTCGTGGTTCAACTCAAACTTTTCCTTCAAGATGTTTACGTCAACAGCGGATGCTGGATGGGAGATGAGGTTTATCTTCCTTGTATGGTCAGCATTAACAATGCAAAGTAACATGGCTTGAGGGGTCTGAGGCTGCCATTGCTCTGTGGAAGAATACAACATTTTAAGAGGGTGCACTTGCAATATCAAAATTGTGGTAACACAATGACATTGGAATCATGTTGTAACCAAAAATTGTTAAACAAATCAAAATATGTTTTAGATTCTTCAAAGTAGTCAACCTTTGCCTTGATGACAGCTTTGCACACTGCTTTTCCTTCACTCTCCAGTCCAATTCCTCCCAAACCATCTCAATTGGGGTTGAGGTCAGGTGATTGTGGAGGCCAGGTCATCTGATGCAGCACCATCACTCTCCTTGGTCAAATAGCCCTTACACAGACTGGAGGTGTGTTTTGGGTCATTGTCCTGTTGAAAAACAAATGATAGTGGGACTAAGTGCAAACCAGATGGGATGGGGTATCGCTGCAGAATGCTGTGGTACCCATGCTGGTTAAGTGTGCCTTGAATTCTAAATAAATCACAGACCGTGTCACCAGCAAAGCACCCCCACACCATCTCCATGCTTCACAGTGGGAACTACACATGTGGAGATCATCCGTTCAAATACTCTGTGTCTCACAAAGACACGGCAGTTGGAATCAAAAATCTCAAACCAAAGGAAAGATTTCCACCAGCCTAATGTCATTGCTCGTATTTCTTGGCCCAAGCAAGTCTCTTCTTATTGGTGTCCTTTAGTAGTGGTTTCTTTGCAGAAATTTGACCACGAAGGCTTGATTCACACAGTCTCTAAAGCATTTATTTGGGATGCAGTTAACTGTGAACTTATGAACTTATCCTCTGCAGAAGAGGTAACTGGGTCTTCCTTTCCTGTCGCAGTCCTCATAAGAGCCAGATTCATCATAGCGCTTGATGGTTTTGCAACTCCACTTGAAGAAACTTTCAGTTCTTAAAATGTTCCAGATTAAGTGACCTTCAAGTCTTAAAGTAATGATGGACTGTTGTTTCTCTTTGCTTATTTGAGCTGTTATTGCAATATTATGGACTTGGTCTTTTACCAAATAGGGTGGTCTTCTGTATACCAACCCTACCATGTCACATCACAACTGATTGGCTCAAACGCATTAAGGAAAGACACTCCACAAATTACCTTAACAAAGGCACACCTGTTAATTGAAACACATTCCAATATAAACCTTGCTGTCTGTCTCTCAACATTTGCAACATTGTTCCAATATTAAAATTCGATCTCAAGCTGTCCCATAGTAATGTACATGTGCAGAGTCCGGACAAGACAGACAGCATTTCTCAGTCGAAATCATGAATCAACTGGCATCATTTTTATAGATATATACAACGATTTGTGTCAGGACTATATTTGTTGGAAGGATGAAATAGTATGAATAAATTCATCAAAATTATGTTTTTCTTTAAATATGTCAGTCATTTTTTGAATATGTTGGTAACCCGTTGTATCGTGCCAATATCTCGTGCCAATATATCGTCCAAACATTGGCTTCGAGGGCATTATCATTTAATTATCAGGGTGCATTAAGAAAAGAGACCTTGGTTTAAATTCGTATTCCTTGTCAAAATAAAGGTTAAATAAAATAAATACAACATTTCACATGACTAGGAGTACCTGTTGGTCACAGATACCTTTAACAAAATGGACCTCACAACGAGTCTCAGGAATTCGTCACGGAATCTCTGTGCGTTCAAATTGCCATTGATAAAAATGCAATTGTGTTCGTTGTCCGTAGCTTATGCCTGCGCATACCATAACCCCACTGCCACAATGGGGCACTCTGTTCACAACATTGACATCAGCTAACCGCTCACCCACATGAAGCCATACATGTGGTCTGTGGTTGTGAGGCCAGTTGGACATACTGCCAAATTCTCTAAAACAACGTTAGAGATGGCTTATGGTAGAGAAATGAACATTAAATTATCTGGCAACAGCTCTGGTGGACATTCCTGCAGTCAGCATGCCTGTTCACCTAAAAAATTTCATCTGAATCAAAAATAGTCTCACAAAATCAAGACTGAATGTGCCTGTTAAGGGAACCTAAAACATTTGTGACTACAAAGTTTTCACATTGATTAGGTTTACAGGACTTAATCCAATAAATGAATAGTACTGTTTGGGTTTACAGTACCTGTCCTGGCAGAACGGTTGCGACCCTCCTGTCTGCGTGTGTGGATACAGCTCTGCTGGGCCTTCATGTGTTGGGACACCAAGGCACAGTCTGGATGGATGGCCTCCACCTGGAGGAGGGAGGGAGGGAGTATGAGAGAGAGGGAGGGAGGGAAGGAAGGAAGGAAGGAAGGAAGGAAGGAAGGAAGGAAGGAAGGAAGGAAGGAAGGAAGGAAGGAAGGAAGGAAGGAAGGAAGGAAGGAAGGAAGGAAGGAAGGAAGGAAGGAAGGAAGGAAAGAAAGAAAGAAAGAAAGAAAGAAAGAAAGAAAGAAAGAAGGAAGGAAGGGGAGATGTTTTTAGCTATGAAAAAGCACAGAACTTATGTAATGTGAAACATATTCCTGCATTTGTACATCTTTACCGAGATGACAAGTGCCACCATACAACATTGTCCCTTTATGCACACTATATCATTAACTATTCAACACATACTGTAGAGTTACACACTCATTATCACCCTGTCTTCCAACCATCTCTCCCCTCCTGTCCCATCTGTAGGGCAGTGAAAAACAGTCCCACCAAAACTACTCACAGCAAAACAGCATCTCCCTTTGAAACACCACCTTGTTTACTTCCTTATAGAGACCATCTGCTACTGATGCTGTTTGGGTTAGGGCTCTGTTTATATACCCACACACAGGAGAAGGTGACCGTTCTCCAAAGACAGTGACAGTATCTATAACTACAGTAGAAAAGGAAGTTTCAGTATAAACTTTGTGTGCTTGCTCAACTGGATGAAAGTATTATTAATGGCAGTGGAAGAAGTGTACATAGTGAGATAGGTCTATATCTTTGAGATATATTACAGTAAAACCAACGTCTATATAGGACAATTCCACCACTTTTCAACCTCATATTCATCAACTCCAGCAAAAAAAGACACGTCATCCGTATCTTGCACTCGAATAGCGAATGGAGGAAGCGCTTCCTGTGGATACGTTTTTAATTTGCCAGGTAGGCTTCACTGGTTGTAAAGTGGATTCATGTCCTTAATTTTAAGAGTTGAGCAATAAATGTTGCAGTCCAAGAAAGCTGGGATCCTTTTTTCAATAGTGGCCAGTCAAAACTCTGTTTCACGCATGATTGCGCAATGACGTTCTAAGAACATGTGAACAGGCTGGAGGTGGAGGCTGCACTGTAAAACCCAATGTGCTGTCATTGCTCAAAACTTTTAAGGAAACCTGTTGCACGTAACATATGAGTACAGTTACGTAAAGTGATTTTGTTGTCATTACTCAAACCGATAGAGTTACTGCGACCCTGTAGGGGGTCCAAATTTGAGTGGTATCATCTTGAACATTGCCCCCACCAAGCCACGCCTCCAATATAATTTCCCAGGTCGCCTTGCCTTTTCAAGTGAATTGCAGAGTTATTACCCATGACTGTATTCGTTAGTGACAGAGACAATGTTGCTGAATTCATTAATTTTCAGTCCAAGTACGTACAGAGATCTGCCCCCACGGAGGCACTCACAATGAAAACACATACTGTTGGTGAGTGCGCCGAAGCCAGGCGGGTCTGAGTCCTGTTTGTTCACTCTATCCTCCAGCACCAGCCCGATAGACATTCCCTCAACTACTCCCACCCCTTTCTTCCTCTCCATCGCTCTTCCCCCTCCCCCCACTACACCTATCCCTCTCACAGAACTAGACCAGAAACCATTCATCACAACATCAGAAAAGGTGTGACGGAAGGACCAAAGATTTAGACCTGCGCTCAGAACGAGTAGACCACATGGGAGTACCATCACTGACCTCCGGGTTCTTTGTTTCTGGCTCAAAATGTCCAGAAACAATGCACTTTCTTCTGAAACTCGTCAGTCTATTCTTGTTCTGAGAGATTAAGGCTTTTCAATGTGAGAAATTGACAAGAAACTGAAGATCTCGTACAACGCTTTATACTACTCCCTTCACAAGACACCGCAAACTGGCTCTAACCAGAATAGAAAGAGGAGTGGGAGGCCCCGGTGCACAACTGAGCAAGAAAACAAGTACAATAAAGTGTCTAGTTTGAGAAACAGATGCCTCACAAGTCCTCAACTGGCAGCTTCATTAAATAGTACTAGCAAAACACCAGTCTCAACGTCAACAGTGAAGAGGTAACCCCCGGGATGCTGGCCTTCTAAGCAGAGTTGCAAAGAAAAAGACATATCTCAGACTGGCCAATAAATAGAAAATATTAAGATGGGCAAAAGTACAGACACTGGACAGAGAAACTCTGCCTAGAAGGCCAGCATCCCGGAGTTGCCTCTTCACTGTTGACGTTGAGACTGGTGTTTTGCCATTTTGAGCCTGTATTCGAACCCACAAATGCTGATGCTCCAGATACTCAACTACGTCTTAAGGCCAGTTTTATTGTTTCTTTAATCAGTACATCAGTTTTCAGCTGTGCTAGCATAATTGCATAATGGTTTTCTAATGATCAATTAGCCTTTTAAAACGATAAACTTAGATTAGCTAACACAACGTGCCATTGGAACACATGTCACGCCCTGGCCTTAGTATTCTTTGTGTTCTTTATTATTTTAGTTAGGTCAGGGTGTGACATGGGGAATGTTTGTGTTTTTGTCTCGTCTTGGGTGGTTATATGGTAAAGGTGGGTGTTGGGTTTAGTGCATGGGGTTGTGTTTAGTGAATGTGTCTAGGTATGTCTATGGTTGCCTGAGTGGTTCTCAATCAGAGACAGCTGTCTTTCATTTGTCTCTGATTGGGAGCCATATTTAAGGCAGCCATAGGCATTATGCGTTTGTGGGTAATTGTCTATGTCATTGTGTAGTGTTTAGTGTCAGCACTATTTGTTTAAATAGCTTCACGATCGTCAGTTTGTTGTTTTGATTAAGTATTCGTGTTACGTCTTCGTCATCTATTAAAATATGTACTTTTCACACGCTGCGTTTTGGTCCTCTCTTCCACGTCAAGACGATCGTGACAACACAGGAATGATGATTGCTGATAATGGGCCTCTGTACGCCTATGTAGATATTCCAAAAAGCAGCCATTTCCAGCAACAATAATCATTTACAACAATGTCTACACCATATTTCTGATCAATTGTACTGGACAAAAAAGTGCTTTTCTTCCAAAAACAAGGACATTTCTAAGTGACCCCAAACTTTTGAACAGTAGTGTATATTTTCATACTTTTTTTCACATATTGGTCCCCCATAGGAAAAAACTCACAACCAAGGCATTGCAAGTGCCATGCTCTACCAACTGAGCCACACGGGACCAGTTGAAGGATTTCCTGAACCAACCACAAAATCCGTAAAACCTGGGGAATTTACCAGAATTTTGCAATCCCACCTGCAAGTTATCCAGCGAGAGTTAGAATATCCAACTGTTGACATTTTTCTTCACCTGCAACCTGCATTCATAATGACTGCCAGAGTTGGAAACAGTCTCAGGATACTACATAAGCCATTTAGACTGGAACAACCTGTCACGGCCGTTAACAGAAGAGGACCAAGGTGCAGCGTGGTGCGCGTACATTTTCCTTTATTTATAAAAATGACGCCGAACAAAACAACAAACACTACAAAAATAAACCGTGAAGCTACAGGCTATGTGCCCTAAATAAAAGTCAACTTCCCACAAAAACAGGTGGAAAAAAGGGCTACCTAAGTATGGTTCTCAATCAGAGACAATGACAGACAGCTGCCTCTGATTGAGAACCACACCCGGCCAAACACAAAGAAATACACAACATAGAACATAGAATACCCACCCCAACTCACGCCCTGACCAAACCAAAATAGAGACATGAAAAGGATCTCTAAGGTCAGGGAGTGACACAACCATTTCAGTAACAGGTGCAAAAATCTAACTAAATGATTGGATTAGTTTAGAAAATGTATGTTATTTATTTTTGTGTAGTGTAAGATCAATCATTCAGTCAATGTACACGCAAAAAACAGAGATATATGTAGATTTTTTTATGTATCTGCGTTAACGCATAATAATGATTATTATTATTTTACAGTAACTTACAGGTAATTGGCTGCCATTAAGTTACAGTAAACAAAACCGTTTTTTTTTCTCTTCTTCTATGGCATTATGGTCGCCGCAAGCATACGTTAGAGGTGCATGCTGCCACCTTCTGTGTGGGCTGTGTCCGCCTACTGTTCTTGGGGGTAAATGTATTAAAGTTTGTGACGCATAAAGGGGAGGGAAAAAGGGATGGGGGAAAGGGGAGAAAAATTGCCCTACCAACTAACCCTGCACTCATTAAAACCTCACCACTATTCCACCACTTTGGCCCTATCTGACCCTACACTAGGCCAGCAGTCTGGGAGGATGGGACACTATTGTTCAACACACTTTGTAACTCTTATGCAACAAAATCTTGTACACCCAAGTACTTCTCCACAGCTGCCACCACAATATATATTTTCTGTGATTTACATTCCATTTCTGCGTTACAGTTGATAACCCTACAGTCAAATTTTGGCATCAATAGAGTAGCTATCTAGCTATATAAACCATGCCCCTCTGCAAACATGTATTCTCTGATATTGGTTACTTTAAACTAGGTAAGAGAAAACTATTTTACCATAGGTGTATTCAAAGGAGAGTTAAGGCGATGTCACCTTATCCCTCAATAATAATAAGTGTTTGACATTGGAAAGGGGACTAGTAACTTCATGATAATACTTTATCAATGTAGAAGCAAAAGTCATTTTTCATACTTTGGTCATCATACTTTCATCTGGTTTCATCCAAATATCATCAAATTTCATGAAAACATCATTTTGACTGCATATGACCAACAACGGGCAGTGTTTCTGTTACATGCATTTGATATAAGTACTTCCATACCTATTCTGTCGTTTGTATTTCACTGGCCTGAGCTACAATTAATGTAGCCTATTTTGTAACAGTTTAATTACATTACATGTATTTTCTAATACAAATATAGACTTGCAAGTAGCCCGCTTAACTACAACATTTTCAGTAAGGGCAGCACAATATTTTTACTTGCTATGACTGTGGTATATTATTGTTTACCTTAGTTTAATACACTGACTGTAATTCACTCTGGATAATAGTGTATGATAAATGAACAAAATGTAAATGTGAAAGCACACAGCTGGGTATCATTTAATGACCTCCAACACCAAACAACGCCAAAGTTGATGAAAATACAAATAGTTTGAGTGCGGAGCTCATGAGAATAATACCCAACAGTGTGCTTTGCAAAAGCTTCTTTTTGACATTTATTTTTAACATAACATTCATTTGTCATAACCAGATGCTCTTGTCCAGATTGACTTAGTCAATGCATTCATCTAAGGTTGATAAAAAATTAAATAATATAATTATATATATATATATATATTAACAGTTATAGCAAGGACAATGTTTCTGTAACCGTTACTAGGAATGTTGTTGTAGTTTAGAATGCATTGGTCTTCAAACTATAATGTAATTGTAATAGGATATCTTTTAGATGTATCTTTGCACCATCTTTCTGTAAGTTACTTTCAAATGCAGCACAGTGTCATGGTACAATACTGTGAAATTAGCCTAATGTACTGTAACGAAGTCAATTCTACTGTAATCATGTTAGTATTTCACTAATTACTTGAGATTAGTTCAAGCAAGTTGGCTGCTAGGTATTTGTATATTGCAGCATATTTATGCGTATTTGGTGTTTCATATCACTTACACTTCTAGAACCCTAAACAAAGGCTTCCAAACTGGCTTTGATTACAAGGCAGAACAGATCAACAGGACACAGCTTAATATTCAACCACTACGGGTTCAAATCAAATTTTATTTTAAGACACTGTCACTCTGACCTGTCTCCTGAATATATTTAAGTTGTTAAGGCACTACTACCACGTATCACTTCAATTGGTACAGCACTCACTAACGGGTGGCACGTCTAAAAATATGTTCTCTCTAATTTACAGAATGCTGCAGTAAATATATTTGCAAAATATTGTTAAAATGTATTGTAATAAAATTACAACAATTGCTAACAGTGCATCCAACTTTTAGGTGCATATACCGCCACCTACTGTGCTGGAGTGTGAGGCCAGTCACGGCCTACCTACATAACATTCCGGTAATACAAAATTGGGAAAAAGGAAAATTACCCTGCTAACTATTAGCCCTCACAACAAAACAAAAAGCACCACCCCATTCCCCTATTTAACCCCATCTAATCCTACTCAACACCCCATGCAACTCTTCTGCAGTAAAACCTCGCAATCCCAAGTACTTCTTTGCAGCTGCCACCACAACCTTTATTTTCTGTGAATTACGTTCAATTTCTGCAGTACAGTTGACATCCATGGCTATGAATGCTAAGAAACTCACCTTACTGAAGCACATATTATTCCCACACTATTGGTCTCTGCCTACTCACAAGAATCTTCTCAGGATCCCTCACCTTTTACCATCTTCTACCACTCTTCACTGCTTCATCATTCAACACTTTCTGTACTACTCTGACCTTGGCAATCTCAACATGCCTTTCCTACGCCAGACACCTTTGATCTCCAGCCCCATGAGCGGGCATGCACGCACACACACACGCACACGCACGCACACACACACACACACACCCCTTTCTCCCCCGACACTATACATTCTTTCTCATGCCCTCCTGGACACTTCTCAGTGTTAGGGAACTACTACCACATGTCACTTAAATTGGTACAGCAATCTCACTAACGGGTGCAACAAGTATAGGCAACCCTCAAAATGTATTAACCTTTTCATACGTGAGTTCCAAATATCTCTAACGGTCGCCCCAGCGTGAGTTGATTTATGCACGTGATGTCAGAATGCACTCACTTTTCCAAAATGTGATTATTACGCAACAGGACAGATAATACGCGCTGCTGCTAATTATCTATAGGCTAGCTGTGTTTCAACTTGTCAATTTCAAATTATTTTCGGACAAGTTGTATTTTCTAACAGTTTGAATTGAGGTGTGATCCGCCTCCTCATCAATTCACATAGAATTAGCCCATTTCAGCGTTGTGGACAATTTATGTTTGAGGCTTTACTGAGCCGGAGAAACGTATCTCTTCGTGGGTTCTCTCTTCGAGGATAGCCCACAGACTTCACCAATTTTTGTGCAGATCAAGTATGCAAACATTTGTGCAGTCTTGGAAAATGTTCTGGCTGGCGCTCGCATTGCCTTCCCGGTTGTTTTCGTTACAAATAATAACTTTGGACATGTGTGCGTTCTTATAAAAGTAAGTTTCTTATTTTATGTATATTGTGTTGTCGTTTCTACTGTAGGTGGATACAGTATATATGTATGGAGCATAATGTATTTACTGTTTTATTCACACGTTGTCAAGTACTGGTGTCAAATAATGCATTACGATTATTGAATATATTGTAATGGACACCTATGTGTAAAATACTTATTTGAAGGTTGTACTGATTATAATGAGCTAATGCTAAACTATTTGCCAGCTATGTGTGGCACCATGTTTGTTGACACTATACAATGCATTCTGGGTGTCACGTAAAACATCTGTCGGACCAAAGATGTTATGATGAGGTGAAGAAATGGGTCACTCATCTTTCGTGTAAACTTCCGGAAAGGAATGAAGGGAAGTGAATGATCGTAGATGACACACCCCCTTCAACATGCATACTGCAAACAGACCAAACTCATCTTGGCTCCTCTTATTATGTTTGGTTGATGCAACAACAAAAAACATGGCGGCACGCAAAAACTACCCATCATCGGATTACTTTTGATTTCTAGAAACTGTTTTCCTCAATTATTTCAATCAATGGTGAGTTCACCCATGATGTGATTAATTATAAATAGTAATTGCTATTAGATCATTCATATTGTAGTTTCTGTCAGCCGAGAGTTATAAAAATATGACCGCTTGTGTTACATCAATCTTTCCTCAGTTAGCGCTAGGACAAATGTAGCCTACATTTTCCGGTTTGGATGATTGTGTTATGCTGTAGATACTTCTGTGAATGTCTGAACATTGCATCCCAAAATAAACTGGTCACATTCTGGACATAACTTCGTAAGGACTGTGTTTGTGCAAATTGTTTTTGTGAAAACAGTGTCCAGCTCAAATGCTGATTGTTGTGTCAATCGAAACTGGATGTTCTAAATAAATGTTCTAATCACACCGGTTTGAGCGTACACTGCAGGGACCACTGTATAATTATCACACCCGTTTGTTGGTAAGTGTGAAAAGGGTAATGAGCCACAACACCATGCACCCACAATAGCTTTATGGAACTCCAAAATTACAGTACAGTACAGCAAATGTCTAGCAGCACAGTTGCCACTGGATTACTGAAGATTTACAGAAAAAGGTTTATAGATTCCCAAAAAACGGTATGGTACTGTATTCTGTGGGATATAGCATTCTCACTAATGGGTGCAACAAATCTAGCTTCCTACAAGACACGCTTCAAAATATGTTAATGAGCCAGAGATTATTTAGCCCCCAAGAACAGTTTCCCACAATGCACCATAATTCACAGTATGCTGCTGTAAATAAATAGCAAAACAGGTAATACATTACTTTACTGTACAATTATGTTGTAATTTTCGCAGTGTAGCGGAACGCCATTGAGCCCCTATATTGCATTGCCCTTTGCAGTACTGTAATATAGAATTACAGATTACTAACTGTTAAAGTGTTGCTGTAAATTTACAGCAATTTGTTAGTTATATTAACATTTTCCAAATCATCTAAAAGTAATTTATTTGATGTACACAATCCATTTTGAGACACTTTAAGATGGTTTGGACAGGAAGGGTGAAAAATAAAGGGTCCATACATCAAAACTTAATCTTTGTGAGAATGCCCAATGCCATTTTGCTCCGATATTTGATTTTTATAATAATGAAAATAAGATATAGACTTTAGCTTTTAAGAGTCAATTACTCAAATTCCAAAATAAAAAAAGATATACAATTGATTTGAACACAATCCTAAAGGGGCAAGTTTTTGTTTTTATTGAAAAACAACAACCAAAATTCTGCCCACTTATTTCCCTTCAAAATGTGTATGCCTGAGGATCGCCAATATGCACATATTTAAATTTTACCAAATATTTCCCTTAAGGGGGGCGTTTCCCCCCACGTTACCCTAGTTGTGGGTCTTTCCCCTATTGAAAGATAGCATTAATATGTTTACACTTTCTTTTTGCTTGACTTTGAGCACTACAGGGAGATGATAGATGCCAAGGACATGTGTCCTAATAGAGACACTCAAGTCTCTCTCACAGGCAGCCCCGGAGAACGGGACTCTTGCTGCTCATTGACGTCTTCAGAAAAAGTATACTGTACGGGTACCGCACGGAGTACTCAGCTAAATTAGACACAGTCGCTTTGCCCCGGTCTCCGCGGTTGGCACCAGAACACACCAGACTCAGCACGATCCTTTCTCAAAGGAAATTAACTTAACAATAACCAGCCGAATCCTGGGGCTATGATGACAATTAGAAAGACAATGACCTGTAAGACTGGATGAAAGATTCAGTGTTCCAGCCTAATAATCAGGGAAATTAAGTCCCAAACTTTTTAGAATTTTTTCTCATTTAACCTATAGAAATAATGTATAGTTTGGATAGTGTGTTATAGAGCATTGTATAAAATATGTTACATTGATGATTGATTTGGAAGTTAAAGAGGTCAAAATAATGTTTTGAATGTTATAAAAGCATTTACTTACCGTTTCCCATACAATCTGATGCAGCCAAATAGCAAATAACGTGCGTATCCATTTCAACGACGAAGTTTTAGTGAGTAACATTGTCCTTTATAATTAATTGCCCCTTTTCTTAGTATAACAGATGGTTCAAAGAATAGTACATTACATTGACATAACTCTAAATAAGTATCCTAATTATTTAATGAAACACTGGTTAGTTGTTTCTCTGAACGAAAACTAGTATTGTTTGATTCTCTTTGTCTATTATCCACAGAGTTTGCATTTGCCTGTATGTAACCCTTCTTGTCGCCGTTATTCCGAGGCTTTTTGGGGTTTCTCCAGCGCAGGTATGCTGGGTTTAGTTTCTAGCAAGACTTCGCCATACACGTACAAGCGACAGGACTCGACTGAGTGAATGAGGTGCGCGCCTCCTACTCAAAAGTCAGCCACAGTACACATCGCAGCGCACACTAGTAGACGTGCTTGTCCTCCTTGGAGATAAAGAACGACCGTAGTTTGTCAATTGGCTTCTTATGTTATAAAAGTGTACTATATCTACTGTTAATGTTAAATACTAAAACATTAGGGAAACCATGGTAAGCATAATTGCAGTGGACCTAAGCCTAAATGCATTTTATTGTCTCGTGAGGCTAGTGCATTCTGCTGGAACAGTGCTTGAGACCGGAGAGATACTTCTGTAGGTGTCAGAAAATAACCTTGAGGTCTGTTTAACAGACAACCCCCACCTAAAACAGGTTTACAGGTCAAATTATTTTATTTAAATTAAAAACATTATGTGCATATACACTATATTTCATCAAGTATATAGGCTACAGATGATGAGGCACCCATAGCTCTAATTTGGCAACTCAACATTATCTGTATCTTTAACATATGATTGTTGTTACTTACTGATTTTCCATTCACGTTAATTCATTGTTTTTCCATAGAGTCCAAACACAGGCAGTCCTCAACCATGGACATTTAATGAACTGGATTACCTTTAGGCTTAGTCACCATGCCAGGACATTAGCATGGGGATTATATAGGGACCCACACTATAAAAATAACAACTCTTTGGATCAACTTTAAAAAAATTATAATTCAAGTGATTACACATAAGAGTTAGGTTTTCTCAATGGAAAAATACTATACTTGTTGAAACCAAATATATTATTCTGTCAGAGCTGCTAGGAGTACTGGGTGGAGGAGTCAAGCGCAGAGAGCAGGGTTTCAAGAAAGTGGATTTATTTTCCAGTTGACAGGGAAAACGATCATGCCCTAAACACACGGGCGCATGAAAAGACGAGTCCAAAAACACCGGACTAAACTGTCCAGAAAAAATAATAAATCCACATAACAATCCAACACCAAATAACAGAGAAACAAGCACGCACAAAAGCCAGCGGGCTTACTGCCCTTAAATAGCCTACCCACAAAACTAAACTCAAAACAGGTGCACCCAATCAGCCCAAACTAACAGAAACAAAAAGAAAATAATCGATGGCAGCTAGTAGGCCGGTGACGACGACCGCCGAGCGCCGCCCGAACAGGAAGAGGCACCATCTTCGGCGGTATTCGTGACAGATTCAATGCCAACTGTATTATTTGATTATTTAAAAAAACAATATTTCAAGTTGGAGGTTAAAATCGAATAACATAAATGCAAACTAATATTTCATGTAAATACACCCCCTTTTTACAATTCTAGTAGATTTTTAACTTTTACTCAAGAAATTACTCTGGTTCAATAATGTAAAATAGTGACTCCAAACTGACCTCTACATAATATGTTCTAATTTATTGGCCACAATATTGTAACCAAATTGTGACTTGTTAAAAGGTCCCGAACAGTCATTCTGATTCTAATCAAAAGATTACCCATAATAATATTTCCAGATAATATCATTCTGATTCTAATCAAAAGATTACCCATAATATTATTTCCAGATAAAACTGCTCAAAATGTTTCTCTCATGTCAAACTACCAGGAAGTCTGAAAAAACAGACTGAGTGGACAGGGAGCTAGTAGGCTGAGTTTGAGTTTTGAGTTTATTTTATTTTTTACATGGACAGTGCACATTAATCAACGTTTCAGTAAAAGTGACGGTTTTAGCCAGCCGGCTAATTTTCAACCGCAATCCCTGGGCAGGTTATGGGCCTGGACAAAAATAATGCATATGTGAGGATGCTGTGACAACCCTCCCACTCTGTCTGTCAAATTCTTTCTTTTTGCTCTTATTTGACTTATTACGACGTCGGTGGGTAGAGCCGGGAGAGTTGTCAGCAAAATGGTACACCTGGGTTCGGGTGTGTCCTAGGCATAAATACACCTTTCCCCCCCATTCATTGAAGAGACTCTCCATGCAGACACACTGTTGGATTTTGGTTGTGGCAGCTTGATATGGCACCTTTCAGAACCCTTCATTATCACATATTTGCACGCAACCACTTACACTACTGTTACTTTAGTTAATAAATATATTTTTGTTATTACTTGTTCTCCACATTGTCTCCCTTTTTGTTACGGGCTACGAGCCGGTTCGTGACAAGTGGGAGCTCATCTGGGAATATAAGGTTAGTTCCTGGACGTTTTGCCGTATAGTATTATGATGGGTTAATGTTATTTTGGGATGTGCTTTGGTTAGTATTCACTGCATAGTCTTATGTGTTAGGTATAGTGCCTTAGAGATGTATCAGTGTTTTTGGTTGTCTGGTGATGTCATCAAATGATGCGTTGCATGGAATTAAAAGGGCCAGTAGACCTAACACTAGTGTTGTTGAGCTAACTGGTATGAGTCATTTGTTTGGGAGAAAACGTGGAGTTAGTGTTTGAAATCTCTGTTGGCGCTTGTTTGCATCTTTTGTGATAGCTTTTTTTGAGTTGCGCTGTTTGGTAGGCCAGTGTTGGGTGTCTTTGTTGGTTTGTTTTTTGGTAGACTTGCCACTGTGGTGGATAGTTGGTTGGGTGCTGCGTTGGAGTTACGTTGGTTTGTTTCCAGGCCCCTGCCCAGGCTGGAAACTCTTGCTCTACTCGCTGTTGGACATCGGTCTGAGGTGGTGAGTACAATCTGCTGTGTACCTCAGTGGGAGATTTGGGTAGGGTAGTGCCATTTGCTACCAGGAGCTTTAGCCTGTCTTTTCCCCTATTAGGCTTAGCGACGTGTTCAACTTTGGAATACGTTGGGCATGGTTATTTTGTTAGTTATTTTTGTGTGGACGTCTGTGGACTGAGTAGTTGTCTCAGGGACTCATTTGCTGCTTTCGGGGAATCCTCCAGCGTGCTGTTTTTTTCCCCCATGCCAGTGAGCTTCAGCTCATAATTATCCACCGCAAATCCGCACGAAGACTAGGGTTGAATTATTGTAGGATTTGGGGAAGCTCCTTATATATCTCATCTCTCTCCTGTGGTGCCCAGTGTGATTGGTGCTTCTCTTGTTGTGGTCTGGTGTGCTCAGCAGAGGGGAAGAGTGAGATTATTTTTAGCAGTAACTTGTGACTATGGCGTCTAATGTAGACGAGTTCATTCGCGTTCCATCAGAGGATCTGTTCGGAACTGTTGCTAAAATCAAGCTGCAACAAGAGCGACTAGAGTTGGTTAAGGAAGGAAAGCTCTCGGGAGAGTTTGCTCTGGGAAGGTGATCCAGATTTACCTGCTCCTCTCTTGGTTGTGCCCCAGACACGATTGATGTTGTTGGAAACTTACGGCTGTTGCAAAAATGTTATGAGAAGGACCATGAGACGCTCTTTTCATTGCTTGAGCGTGTTGCTGATGCTAGGAGTTGGCCTGATTCTAATCGCACTTTAATGTTGCAGTGTGTGTTGACTGGTAAAGCGCCGGAAGCATATTCAGCTCTGATAAGGTTCAAATGGATATGTTACAGATTTACAAATTGGTTCCTGAGGCTTACCTCCAACGATTTAGAACTTTAAAAAAGTGTGATAAACAGACTCATGTTGAGTTTGCGCAAGAGTTATCTTCGCAGTTTAATCGCTGGTACTCCGCCTTTGGGTTGCAACTTTCCAGGGGCTGTGCGATCTGATTATGCTAGAGAAATTTAAGCATACAATCCTTGATCGTACATTAACGAATGAAAAGTGAAGGCGGTCTCTGAAGCTATGGTTTTGGAAGATGAGTATGTTAGTATGTTAGCAGCGCCTGTCCCACATCAGTTCGCTCCTGTCATGACGTTTCCCTGTTGGGGGAGGTTTATGACCCCCATAAATACCTTTCCCCCCTTTTCTCTCCACTCTACAGAATTTACTCTTGGAAAGCCTTTTGTTAACATAGATAATGGTAACATAAAAAGGTTGGGCGAAAAATAACAATATTTCTATAATCCAACCAGTTGAAAGTGTCTGTTGGTACTTAAAGAATATGATGTCAGATCAGTTGATGTCTAGGACATTATCTGATGATAGGACGACAAATTGTATCTTGGAAATTCTACACATTCAAGTTATCAGATTCACATGGAATTGTTGTGCAATTTAAATAATTAAATATTAAACTATTTGTGAAAAGATTGTAATTTTAACTTCTAAATGAGAGAATTGTTTTCATAAAGTGAACTATGCTCACTCAGTGGCCACGCCCATGTGAACAGACATTGGTTGAGAACTATGAAACACGCCCTTCTCTCCCCCACTACAAAAGCCCGTTGATGGAAGTCACACTTTTGTTCCCGACGACGTGAGGCCTGATGTCCATATGTTTTAAAAGGGCTAATTTCAACTACAACCTAACAAAATAAATTAACTTTAGTTCCCAATGACGTGATGACTGGTGTCCATAAATTTAAAAGGGCTAATTTCAACGTGGAGGTGATGATCACCACGCTGGAATGGTGAATTTCGACTAGACCAGCCAGAATATAGCACGAGCTGAGTATGGCAACTTGGTATGAACTTTGAACTCTTATTCACTAAAGAAGTGATAACTCAACTTCTACTGTAGGATGTATCAGCAGCAGCTGTAAACATACGTGGCCTAGGAAAGGACAGACGTATCTGTCACGACTTCCGCCGAAGTTGGTTCCTCTCCTTGTTCGGGCGGCGTTCGGCGGTCGGCGTCGCCGGTCTTCTAGCCATCATCGATCCACTTTTCATTTTCCATTTGTTCTGTCTTGTCTTCCCACACACCTGGTTTCAATTCCATCATTACATGTTGTGTATTTAACCCTCTGTTCCCACCATGTCCTTGTCCGGAATTGTTTATTGTAAGTGCATGTGCACGTTTATCTGGTGTGCGACGGGTTTTGTACCCATTGATTGTTTGTTCTGATTCCGTTGTTTTTTATTATTAAACTGCTCCGTTGTAAACAGTTTTTTCTCTCCTACGCCTGGCTTCTCTGACGCCAGTACGCACCCCTTACAGTATCCGCCCTACAACACAACAGCAAGACAGATTCTACAAAGGACAAGGGCGTTCTCTGCTGGGCAAACCAGTCTTCCATCTTCGACTCATCTATCAAAGCGCAGCTCAGTGTAACTATATCTTGCATTTTCCTTTTCCGAATGGGCGGTTATTAGAATGCATAAGATTCTGTATTTACGTTAGTATAGCTTTTCAAAGTCCGCCAGAGACCCTCTCCTTTGTACCTCAGTCTTCCTGCTCTTTCATTTGAACCCAACCCCCTTTGGGTAACCAGCCGTCATATTGGTTTTGTAGAATAGAACACGATATTGATGTTGGGGTTGCTGACCCCGTCCGTCAGCGGTTCCATAGAGTTTCTTTCGGGAACTGCATTGTCTGAATGCTGAGCGGTACATGGAGAGTAATATTGCAGAGCCTTCTTTCTCCAGCTGGGCTTCTCCCTGTATCTTGGTCAGTAAACCAGATGGGACAAACAGATTTTGTACAGACTACCATAAGGTAAACAGTGTCAGTAAGCCAGATTAATTTCCTCTTCCTCGGATGGAGGACTGCGTTGATCAGGTCGGAGCAGCTAAGTTTAAAAAGGTCAAACTTGCTCAAAGGGCTATTGGCAGGTGCCACTGACAAGTAGGGCACGTGAAATCTCTGCCTTTACAGACCGAAGGGTGTAATACTCTTATTCAGTTATGAGTTTCGGCCTGCGTAATGCATCTGTCCTTTTTCAGTGCCTTACGAATAGGGTTGTCCCCAGTCTGGTCGGGTGAGCTGTTTATCTGGACGATGTAGTGGTTTATGCGGATACTTGGGAGGAGCATCTGTCCTGTATTCAAGCCTTGTTCGACCGTTGCGTACCTTGGTAAGGTGGTTGGGCAGGGTGAAGTGCGTCCTGTTTGGGCTAAAGTGGTAGCTATTGATGCTTTTCCACCGCCAACTACTAAAAAGGAACTGATGCGGTTCTTGGGAATTATTGGTTATTACCGTCGTTTCTGTAGGAACTTCTCTACCGTAGTCGCTTCCCTGACAGATTTGCTGAAAGATAAGGCGGTTTATGTCTGGTCTCCTCTTTGTCAACAGGCTTTTGAGGATGCAAAGAGGTTGCTTACCGCAACTCCAGTGCTGGCTGCTCCTTGCATGAGTTTGTCATTCACTTTGCAGGTGGATGCGAGTCACATGGGGCAGGTGCAGTCCTGCTGCAAGCAGATGTGTCTGGTGTTGAGAGGCCTGTTAGCTTCTTTTCCAAAAAGTTTAACCCTTATCAGTTGAACTACTCCGTGGTGGAAAAAGAAGCGCTAGCACTCATATGGGCGCTACAACATTTCGAGGTCTATGTTGGGTCGGGTGTAGTACCTATTGTGGTCTACACCGACTGCAACCCTCTTACCTTCTTGAGGTCTATGATGTGTACTAACCAGAGGATAATGAGATGGTGTTTGTTTATATACGCATTCCATCTTGATGTGCGGCACATCAGGGGGACTGATAATGTCTTTGCTGACACACTCTCTCGTGTGCCATGTTCCGGAGTTGTCAGGTCCCATTGATTGGTGGACACGCGTTCTCTCATACACGTTGTCTGAGTGTACGGTGTCATTCACGTGACCGGCCACTGTATATTTAATGTTTTGTATTGTCCTGTTGCTCCTGTCTGTTCCCTTCTGTTCCCTTCTGTTCTCGTTTTCTTCTTTCCTCTTAAAGGTTGCTTCTTGGCCAGTATTTTGTTTGTATTTATGATTGGCGTGGTGTTCCGGGATCCTTGGTGGTCCCGGTCTCTTTAACCGTAGGATGCTGAAGAAATTTGGCCTGTCCCCGAGGGACCTCAGTATTCTACAGGCACACCATTGAGAGCATGGTCTCTGATCGCGGTCCTCAGTTCTGTTCCCGGTACTGGAATGCATTCTGCACCCTCATTGGGTTGTCGGCCAACCTGTCCTCCAGTTTTCACCCCCAGTCTAACGGCCAGTCGGAGAGAGCCAATCAGGATCTGGAGATGGCTCTTTGTTGCCTCGTCGCCGCAGACCCCACCACCTGGAGCCATCAACTCGTGTCAGTGAAATACGCCCGCAACACCCTTCCCTGCTCGGCCACTGGTCTCCCGCCCTTCGAGTGTTCCATGGGATATCAGCCCCCGCTCTTCCCTGAGCAAGAAGAGATCAGCATACCCTCGGCCCAGATGTTCGTCTGCCACTGTCGCTGTACCTGGAAGAGAGCCCGGTCCTCTTCTCAAGACTACCTCCAGGTATCGGCGACAGGCGGACCGCCACCGGACTCCTGCTCCCCGCTACCGTCTCGGGCAGAGGGTATGGCTGTCCACTCGGGATCTGCCCCTCCAGGTGGAGTCCCATAAACTTTCCCCCTGTTTTAATCGGTCCTTTCCACCGATCGCTAAGAATCTTAGCCCCTCTGGTGTCCGTCTTCTGTTGCCCCGCACGCTCCGTATACGTCACACTTGTCCAGGATAAACCTCTGTCTCACAGCCCTTTATCTCCTTACGAGTGTGTTTTCCAGTATCTCCAGTTTCTGTTTTCTAGTTTTCCCGGTTCTGACCATTCTGCCTGCCCTGAGCCTGCCTTCCATTCCATCCCTGCTTGACTCTGCCTCGGATTACTGACTTTTGTCTGCCCTTGACCTGCCTTTTTGTAATAAATATGTGAAATTCGAACTGTTTGCATTTGGGTCTTATCCTGAGTCGTGTCAGTTGGATCAATATCGCCATTCTAATCATTGGCCAGTACGGAGAATTAAGCACAGCCACAAGTCCAAAACCCTATCTCCTTCCGTGGCTAATTTAGGAAAGGAACGACTAGCTAGCCAGCCACCGGAAGATAACACAACGAGAAGCAACAATTCATTTTTTTTCTGTAAATGATGTTGGGCTTTTGGTGTGATCGGCTTAGTGTGAAGGCAAATCTAAACTGACGTCCTTTGACACTTAAAAAAAAAAAAAAATTACATGTTTTTTTGGTGCGCCAGGACCATTCACAGATAAGCTCACTCAGTTTAGCTCAACGCTGTTTGGCTATTATAAAAATATATCAAGGGAGGCCAAATGCTCACTGGCTTCCCTTGTATTCACTGCTATAGGTGGCAACAATATCATTATTTTTGATCAGACAGCATCAGGTGGGTGTTACATACAGAGACAGAGGGGCGCTTCTTCGCTCGCTCGGATGCTTTCTCCAGTGAGATGCAGTCAGCCTCTTGCGAATTGAAGGAAAATGATTAAGCACAGAGACTAAGGATAAATAATTTGTACTTCGTCCATTTTTTGAGGAAGCATGGCTTCCCTTGGTATCCATGAATACACACCACTGTTTCCTAGTCGGTTGCACAACTGAATGCATTCAACAAAAACCTGTCTTACGCATTTAACTTAACCCCTCTGAATCAGAGGTGCCGGCGGCTGCCTTAAATCGGCATCATCGGGCACCCGGGAAGCAGTTTTTGGGTGATAACTACCTTGCTCAAGGGCAGAAATTTCTACCTTGCCAGCTCTGAGAGTTGAACCAGCTGCATTTCAGTTACTGGCCCAATGCTCTTAACCGCTAGGCTACCTGCGTCCCACAGTTCCTGGAGATTGATTTTTTTTTTTTTTAACAACGATGATGTTAAGAGGGTTAGGGTTGAGCCGGGAGTGGACATGATGCTAGGGAGATGGTTGGACAGAAGTGGAGGTAGCGCAAAGGCTGTGGGTGCGACCACCTTAGGTCCCCCTGTTCCTGGAGTTTTTTAATATAATTATTTATTTTGACGATGTACCAAAAACATTCCCATAACATTTTAAAACATGGCAAATGTACTATGTATATATAATTGATATCCATATGATTTGATTAAATCCTGGAATTGGTCTGAGCTGGTGTTGCCTATTTTATTAAGCAATATCTGTGTCTGTCGCCATACCTTCTTGAGGGGCCCCCTCAAGAAGACAGCTGCCTCTGATTGAGAACCACACACGGCCAAACACAAAGAAATAGAAAGTTTTATGAGGGTATGTTTGGCAGCGTGAGTGAAGGAGGCTTTGTTGCGAAATAGGAAGCCGATTCTAGATTTAATTTTGGATTGGAGATGTTTAATAAGAATGTGGTGATTGACAGAGTCGAAAGCCTTGGCCAGGTCGATGAAGACGGCTGCACAGTACTATCTTTTATAGATAGCGGTTATTATATCGTTTAGTACCTTGAGCGTGGCTGAGGTGCACCTGTGACCAGCTCGGAAACTGGATTGCACAGTAGAAAAGGTATGGTGAGATTCGAAATGGTCAGTGATCTGTTTATTAACTTGCCTTTCAAAGACTTTAGAAAGGCAGGGCAGGATGGATATAGGTCTATAACAGTTTGGGTCTCGAGTGTCACCCCCTTTGAAGAGGGGGATGACCGCGGCAGCTTTCCAATCTTTAGGGATCTCAGACAATACCAAAGAGAGGTTGAACAGACTAGTAATAGGGGTTGCAACGATGGCGGCAGATCATTTTAGAAAGAGAGGGTCCAGATTGTCTAGCCCAGCTGATTTGTACGGGCCCAGGTTTTGCAGCTCTTTCAGAACATCTGCTATCTGTATTTGGGTGAAGGAGAAGCTGGGGAGGCTTGGGCAAGTAGCTGGGGGGGTGCAGAGCTGTTGACCGGGGTTAGGGTAGCCAGGAGGAAAGCATGGCCAGCCGTAGAGAAATGCTTAGTGAAATTCTTGATTATCGTGGATTTATCGGTGGTGACAGTATTACCTAGCCTCAGTGCAGTGGGCAGCTGGGAGGAGGTGCTCTTATTCTCCATGGACTTTAGTGTCCCAAAACTTTTTGGAGTTAGAGCTACAGGATACACATTTCTGTTTGAAAAAGCTAGCCTTTGCTTTCCTGACTGACTGCGTGCATTGGTTCCTGACTTCCCTGAAAAGTTGCATATCACGGGGACTATTCAATGTTAGTGCAGTCCGCCATAGGTTGTTTTTGTGCTGGTCAAGGGCAGTCAGGTCTGGAGTGAACCAAGGGCTATATCTGTTCTTAGTTCTACATTTTTAAAAGCGGCATGCTTATTTAAGATGGTGAGGAAATTACTTTTAAAGAACGACCAGGCATCCTCGACTGACGGGATGAGGTCAATATCCTTCCAGGATACCCGGGCCAGGTCGATTAGAAACACCTACTCGCGGAAGTGTTTCAGGGGGTGTTTGACAGTGATGAGGGGTGGTCGTTTGACCGCGGACCCAGAGCGGATGCAGGCAATGAGGCAGTGATCGCTGAGATCCTGATCAGGATAATATCTATGAGGGTGCCCATGTTTACGGATTTAGGGTTGTACCTGGTGGGTTACTTGATAATTTGTGTGAGATTGAGGGCATCTAGCTTAGATTGTAGGACAGCCGGGGTGTTAAGCATATCCCAGTTTAGGTCACGTAACAGAACGAACTCTGAAGATAGATGGTGGCAGTATCGGGGCAGGCAGAATGGTCAAAACCAGGACAACAGGTGCCAGAGGGAACCACTGGCAGGCTTGACCAACAACACAAACTGGCAACAGAACACAGGTATAAATACACAGGGGACAATGAGGGAAGATGGGAGACACCTGGTGGGGCATGGAGACAAGTGCAAAGACAGGTGAAACATATCATTTCTTTGCAATATCGACCAATAGAGATATACACAATTTTAGCACAGAAACAAACTGCAACCAAGTTTCTATGTTCATAAGGCTAATAAGAAAATATGTCAAATTACTTAAATATCGGAAAGGTGTACCAATCTGAAGGTTATTGTAAACATGGCGGAAGATCATCAGCTAATTGTGTGTGTAGAAAAAAAGATCTGCATTGTTTTCAATTGCGATTATTGCCGCAGTCCCTGCAAGCGTATCTTGCGCAGCTTGGGTTGTAGAGGGAAATAGATGAAACGGAAGTGTTCCTGAGTGTTTTAGCTTTCAGGAAATGTGTCATAATAGCTAATATACCCAACCGTTTAAAAGGTAAATAAAAAGGTGGAGGAAGCAAACAGAAAATCAAGCATAGTTGGTTCAGACAGGAAACCTGAGTGTTGCATCACCTGATAGCATAAGCTGATGTTGCACCAATTAGATCATCACTCTATGGCGGTCTACTTGGTCCACCAGGTTCTGGAAACACTTCTCTGATGGCTGCTGCATGCAAGCGACAGTATGTGGTGGTGTTCTTGGTGACATGCTATTGCTGTAATGTCGTTACTTGCATGCATATGTGTTTCCTTCCTGCAGGGGGGTTGGTATAGCCTTCCTTCCTCTCTGCCTGTAATTATTATTATCTTAACATTATGCATGCTCTGGCAGTGAGCCCCCACCCCCCCCCCACCCCCCCTCGAAGGAGCAGAGCCTAACGTATTGCATGTATTTTAATATTAAACGAACACGTGGCGTTTCCTGTCTGTCCGCTCCATTTGCCACAACCAGAGCTGGTCACAACCGCTAAACACGCGCATATCAGAGAAGGGCCTAGAGAGGAGGAGGAAGGCAAGATAACAGAGAAATTATGTATTATTAAAGGAAAGTATGCCAACTTCACGAGGCCCCTGATGATGTGAGGCCACAGGCAATTTCCTGAGTTCCTTATTGCTATGTCAGCCACTGGGTGACAACCTCAACACAACAAGCACTGCAACAATTACACCAGCCAGCGTCAGAGTTTACATAGTAGATAAGTGTCCTAGGCTTACCTCTATTCATCATGATTCAAGTCGTATTTCTGAGAAAAAGGGGCATTGTGGTCCGTTGATTTGTTCTCTCATTTTGTGTACACTGATAATGTCTCTCCCCAGTAACACAAGGATTTGGCACTTGGATCCAGCTGTGTTGTAGCGGTCGCTTTCAACTGCCTCTGTCTCTTGTCTCTATCGCCTCTTTATGCCCCCAATTCTCTTCCCTCTCACTCCCCCTCGTTTCACCCCCACCACCCTCTCCCTCCTTCTCTCTCACTCTCTCTTTCTCATTCTGTCTGTATCTCTCCCTCCCTCCTTCACAGTATCCCTTATCTCCCCCTCCATTCTCTCCCTTCTTTCCCTCCCTCTCACCACTCATCTCTGTCTCCCTTCTCTCTCCCTCCTCTGTCTGTTTGTTGACTCGCTCTTGCTTCCCTCTCTCCCCTCTCCCACCTTCACCTTCACCCTCTCCCCTTTCTCCCTCACTCTCCCCCTACTCGCTCTCCCTCCTTCCCCCTCCATTCTCTCTCCTTCCTTCTCCACCTCCTCTCATCTCTCTCTCTCTCCCTTCTCCTTCTCTCTCTGCAAGACCGTTGGAGGTCAAAAATGCTTTTTGGACTAATGATTACAATGTCATATTATGGGTCATGTCTGTTCACTGGTCACAAATATGTATAATAATACAAATATTCTAAAACATGCATCCTGTTTACAATAAGGCACTAAAGTAAAATTGCTAAAAAAGTTCATTTCTTTGCCACATTATGTCCTGAATACAAAGTGTTATGTTGGGGGCAACTTCAATACAACACGTTACTGAGTACCACTCTTAATATTTTCAAGCATGGTGGTGGCTGCATCTGTCATGACTTCCACCGAAGGTGGTTCCTCTCCTTGTTCAGGCGGTGATCAGCGGTCGGCGTTGCCGGCCTACTAGCCATCACCGATCCATTTATCTTTTTCTGTTTGTTTTGTCTTTGGTTCATTCACACCTGGTTTTCATTTGCTTTAATTCCTGTGTGTATATTTACCCCTGTTTCCCCGCTTAGGTTTGTGACGGGATTATTTTCATGTTGCTTGTTGAGGCTTTCCTCAGTTTATTCACGTGTGTTTATTATAGTAAGGAGCGTTGGTTTTTTCTCCTTCCGTGAGTACTGTGAGGTCCCATTGTCTTGGGTGTTTTTTTGGTGATTGTACCTGTACCGTTTTTGGACTTGCTTATTAAAAAAACGCTACATTGACATCTCTGCTCTCCTGCGCTTGACTCCTTACCTACCTTCGGAACGAAATCACAACAGCATCATGTTATGGGTACACTCTTAGCACCTTTTTTAAAAAGTAGAACCATACAGGGGGGAGCCCGTTTTGGTGCTGGGTAGAAACCATTGCAGAGGGTTCAATGTAAGATACGTCAAATAACTCCCTGTATATGGTTCTACCTAGAACAATCTATGAAGGGTTTTGCCTAGGACCCTCTACGAAGGGTTCTACCAGCATTAAACATGTAATTATTTATGACTGTACATTGCATATATCATCAGGCCTTTATTTGAGGGCCTAATTATAGCCTAACACAGTGATGTTAGGATGCTCCTAGTTTACAGGCCAGATGCAAAGTGATTTGTATTTCCTATTGGAATGCAGCCAGAGTTAGGATTTCCAACAAGTGACATTGTTAATCACCTGCCCCTTTCCTACTGCCAGAGTAGGGATTATTGATTACTGAGTCTACCTCAATAATCTAAACTGGAACAACCATCTCAGTAATGGGTGCAATAAATCCAGTTACTAACAGATTGGTTAGTTTAGACGACAGTATGTTATTTATATTTGAGTAGCATATATTATATCAACCAAGCAATGTACAGATATTACAGTAAAACAAACTCATCTTAAAATATCCCTGCATGCTGGGAAATATTATATTTAAATGTAAAACCCTTCTTGCCTTCCAAAGAACCCTTTCTTTAAAAAGAGGTTCTTAGGATGTTAAAGGTTCTATGTAGAATCCTTTGCTTTAAAAATAACCCTTGTCTTCCAAAAAGGGTTCTTCTGATCAAAACAGTTCTTGGTAGAAGTAGAACCCTATCCCTCTGCAAAAAAAAAATTTGGAACGTGTATGTGTCACGATCGTCGTAAGAAGCGGACCAAAGCGCAGCGTGGTTTGAATACATTCTTCTAAGTTTAATGAAGAACACTTAAACAAAAACATCAAAATTAATAAGACGAACGTGACCGCTATATAAACACTGTGCAAACATGCAACATAACATAGACAATAACCCACAACCCACAATACAAACCAGGCTACCTAAATATGGTTCCCAATCAGAGACAACGCAAAACACCTGTCTCTGATTGAGAACCATATCAGGCCAAACACATAGAAATAGACAAACCAGACAAACAACATAGAATGCCCACTCAGATCACACCCTGACCAAACAAAACATAAAACATACAAAGCAAACTATGGTCAGGGCGTGACAGTATGCTTGTCATTGGCAAGGACTAGGGAATTTTTAGGGATAAAAGGACATGGAATAGAGCAAAGCACAGGTAAAATCCTAGAGGAGAACCTGGTTCAGTCTGCTTTCCAACAGACAGTGGGAGACAAATTCCCCATTCAGCAGGACAATAAACTAAAACACAAGGCGAAATATATACTTAAGTGTCTTACAGAGACGACATTGAACGTTCCTGAGTGGCCTATAGTTACAGTTTTGACTTAAATTGGCTTGAAAATCTATGGCAAGACATAAAAATGGTTGTCTAGGAATGATCAACATCCAACTTGACAGAGCTTGAAGAATAATGTGCATAGCTCTTAGAGACTTACCCAGGAAGACTGACAGCTGTAATCACTGGCGAAGGTGAGTCAAACATACTGTATGTTGACTTAGGGGTGTGAATACTTCAGGGGGTGTGAATATATCTGTATTTCATTTTAAATACATTTGCAAAAACTAATAAAAACATGATTTCACTTTGTCATTATGGGGTCTTGTGTATTAGAGAAAAAAATGCATTGAATCCATTTTGAACTCTGTTGTAACACAACAAAATGTGGATGAAGTCAAGGGGTATGAATACTTTCTGAAATCACTGTAAGCGTCAACCCTGTGATACTCACCTTTCTCATTGAATGCCAAGTGTTGACATAAGCATCTATTGGTTGACATTCATCTTTTCCCACTGACTGCAATGTATTGACATAAGCACCAATTTGTTGATGATCATCTTTATAAACTCAGAAAAAAAAGAAACGTCCCTTTTTCAGGACCCTGTCTTTCAAAGATAATTTGCCCAGGGTCCCTGCTCATCTGCGTGAACGTGTCTTAGGCATGCTGCAAGGAGGCATGAGGACTGCAGATGTGGCCAGGGCAATAAATTGCAATGTCCGTAGTGTGAGATGCCTAAGACAGCATTACAGGGAGACAGGACCGACAGCTGATCGTCCTCGCAGTGGCAGACCACGCGTAACAACACCTGCACAGGATCGGTACATCCGAACATCACACCTGCGGGACAGGTACAGGATGGTAACAACAACTGCCCGAGTTACACCAGGAATGCACAATCCCTCCATCAGTACTTAGACTGTCCGCAATAGGCCGAGAGATGCTGGACTGAGGGCTTGAAAGCCTGTTGTAAGGCAGGTCCTCATCAGACATCACCAGCAACAATGTCCCCTATGGGCACAAACCCACTGTCGCTGGACCAGACAGGACAGGCAAAACGTGCTCTTCACTGACAAGTCGCAGTTTTGTCTCACCAGGGATGTTGGTCGGATTTGCGTTTTTCGTCGAAGGAGTGAGCGTTACACTGTGGCCTGTACTCTGGAGTGGGATCGATTTGGAGGTGGAGGGTCCGTCATGGTCTGGGGCAGTGTGTCACAGCATCATCGGACTGAGCTTGTTGTCATTGCAGGCAATCCCAACAGGCAATCCCAACGCTGTGCGTTACAGGGAAGACATCCTCCTCCCTCATGTGGTACCCTTCCTGCAGGCTCATCCTGACATGACCCTCCAGCCTGACAATGCCACCAGCCATACTGCTCGTTCTGTTACGTGATTTCCTGCAAGACAGGAATGTCAGTGTTCTACCATGGCCAGCGAAGAGCCTGGATCTGGGACCGTTTGGGACCTGTTGGATCGGAGAGTGAGGGCTAGAGCGTGATCAACCATTTCAAAGTGTGTTCACATTATGGGGATAAAAATAGTCCGACTTGCGCCTAAATGTCGATTGCATGAACTTGACAAAAATCATGTGATTATAGGTCATGAAGTTGGTTCAACGTAATTTTATAAAAATTGCGTGGAAACAACTTTGATTCAACAAGTGTGTGCCCAGTGGGCATTGTGAACCACGGGTGTTTTTGTTTGACCCATGTGAACGTGACCAAAGACATGACAAATAGGAACCAACTTTGCTGCAATTCATGAGTACAGTGGATATGTGCAAATTAATGTGATATTTGAGGCGCTCTCTCACCAATTCATTGTGCACATATATTTTTCAGTGTGTGATATAGGAGTTGGAGACATGTTTATTTTGATGTTCTAAAGAATACTTTTTTATAAACAATGGCAACACTGCCATGTTGCGCTAAGCCTTGCTGTTGTTTTAGGTCTCTCCTTATGTAGTGTTGTGTTGTCTCTCTTGTCGTGATGTGTGTTTTGTCCTATATTTATATATTTTTTTATTTTTAATGCCAGCCCCGTCCCCGCAGGAGGCCTTTTGCCTTTTGGTAGGCCGTCATTAGAACTAAGAATTTGTTCTTAACTGACTTGCCTGGTTAAATAAAGGTTAAATAAAATAAATAAATAAAATGTTTGGAAACTACATCAGTGTCTGACTTTTAGCTGTCGCAGATGCACCTCCCCCGACTTCAAGCCTCGACTTTGATCTGCAGTCGGTTGCTTTTTCTTACCACTCAAATTCGCCTTGTGTCTGTGGTGCCACAGCGAGAGGGATAACTGGGCCCAAAATCTGTCTTCTTCAGCAGGTTGCGTTTTTTTTTCACTCACCAAGTGAGGAGTTTTTATATGTGTCGAATTTGGATAACAAAACATGTAATTACTTATTTGCTACATGTGGCTTATTTATCAAACTGAAGTTTCATACTGCTTAGGTTGTTATGAGTGTGCTGATTAGTAGACGTGACATCCCGGCAATTTAGAGAATAAAAACACTTTATATCAGTGCCTGTTGTTCAAATTCATATCTGCTCTCTCATTGGTTAGAATGGTCCCACCTTGCCTCCTCCCGACTCCCTTACATTTTGGAAAACATGTATTTTATTTTCATTGCTAGAGCGGCCTCTTGAGTATCTGGACAATATAATGGATAATCTGTGCCACAGTGGAAAAAACTGCCACAAAGTCAGAAGGCCTGCGTACTCAACCAATCTGATGAGGGAGTGTGATGACGCTTTGCCGGCTCAGAAGGCACGCCTACCCGACCAATTAAATTAGGGAGTGTGTTGACGTGTATTCTGGTTTGCGGGAAACAACTAATAAAAAAAAAAGGCATATCTTGAGATCAAGTTTGAGGACAAATTAACTGAAGGGTATCAAGCGCATGAAGCGAGACAGTGGATAGTGGTTGGAAGATCACGCTTGTTTGAAATGGAAAAGCGTTGCGGTAGCTTTTGATAAAGAAGAACATCAAAACGAAGCAGGTGTTATATAAGTGGGATGCACTGTTGAGCGCTACATCCCGAGGGATTCGTGCTAATTGTACGGAGATTGTGAAAGCCGGTTAAATGGCGTCCCTTGAGAAGTCCCTTGAGAAGGCAAGAATAAGATGTCAGGAGAAGTGTAGTAGTATCATAAGGAGACGTACTGTATACTTGGAATACTGAGGAGGAATGGAGGGGAAAAGTGAGGCAGAGGAGGTCTAAGAGAGAGAGGGAGGAAGAGGGTGAGCTTGAGTCGGTTAAAAATGGCAGAATAAAGGGAGATGGTTTGTTAAAGAAGAATGGTAGAAAGGGTAAGCAGAGTGAGCTGAAGACAGGAGGAGAAATGGAAGTGAATGAGGTCGAAGTATTGGAGGTGGTAGGTTTGTTTAAGTTCTCGGAGCCCGAGGCTTGCACCGAGGGTCAGGATAAAGATGATTCTGTGACAGTAGGGGAAAAGTTTTTGGAAAAAGTGGACCTTTGCCTTTTGGCTGATCCATTTGTGCTTTCAGGGTGGGTGAAAACAGAGTTGGGTGCTGTGGAATCGGTAAGGGTAACCAGAAGTGGTCTTGTGATAATTGTTTGTGTTTCTGCTGGTCAGAGGGAGAAGGCGCTCAGAGTTAAACGAATGGAGGCAAGAAATACTAATTGTTTTGCTCTCAAGAAAAGGGTGCCATTGAAAGAAGTGATTACTTGATTACTTGGATAGCAGTAAATGTAAATGTTGACTAACTGAAGGGGAACATTCCCGGTGTTTGTGATGCTCGTCGTTTGGTGTGACGCAGACAGGGTGGCGTGAGTGGTGAAACCAAAGAGTCATTGTCTGTTCTTTTGAGTTTTGATGTTGAGTCTTTGACCTACAAAGTGATGTTAGGATATATAAGTTATCCTGTACGAGGTTCCTAGGTGTGAGAAGTGTGCAGAAGGTTATGAGACAAAGGAATGTATAGCATTTGGGAAATAAGTGGTATGTGTTAATTGTAGGAGTGCCCATGGGGCTGGGGATCAGAAATGTCCCGTGCGAGAGTGGCAGGTTGACGTTTCCAGGGTTAGAGTACTGCAGAGGTTGTCATATGCTGAGACAGTGAAGAAAGTAGAGGAAGATGGGTCAAGGGGGCGGGATCCTGAGAGGAGTGGTGTGAGTAGTAGATCTGTACCAGTACAGAGGGATAGGCCAACAAGTGATACATGTTTCAGTAAGATTGGATTTTTTGCATTTATAGCAATGTTTATCAACTGTACTGCAGGGATGGAACGTAAGTCGCAGAAAATTAAGGTTGTGGTGGCAGCTGCAGAGAGGTATTTGGGTGTGCGAGACGTGACATCAGAAGAGTTACAGGATGTGTTAAGTGGTGGTGTCCCATTCGTTCAGGTTGTTGGCCTGAGGTAGGACTAAATAGATTTAAATAGTGGATTAGGGTGGGGTAATATATATATATTTATTTTTAATTTGTGAGTGTAGTGTTAGATGGTAGGATATTTGCTTATTTATTTATTTATTTATTTTTCAAGCAAAGTATAAGGGAGTTGTACTCCAATTTAGTAGATGGCGGTAATGCATCATTTATTGGATGCCAACCGCTGTTAAACCTCATCGAAGAAGAAGGACCAATTAACTAAACACATTCGGTAACAAGAATTGGCAACATCACTCAAATTCATAACATTGAGAAAAGGGTCAGATGTATTTTCTTTGTTAGATAACTAGTAGCTAATTTTTGCTACCCTCATCTAAAATGAGCTTGCTAGCTAGAATAAATCAAGTCAAATCAAATGTTATTTGTCACATACACGTGTGTCACGTTCCTGACCTATTTCTGTTAGTTTGTTATATGTGTTAGTTGGTCAGGACGTGAGGTTGGGTGGGCATTCTATGTTTTCTGTTTCTATGTTGGTTTATGGGTTGCCTGGTATGGCTCTTAATTAGAGGCAGGTGTTTGGCGTTCCTCTAATTAAGAGTCATATTTAGGTAGGTGTTTTCACAGTGTTCGTTGTGGGTGATTGTCTCCTGTGTTTGTGTATGTCGTTAAGCCACACGGGACTGGTTTCGGTTTGTTTGTTCAGTGTCATTTATGTGTAGGCTTTTTTCCCTGTTCGTGCGTTCTCGTGTGTTATGTGAGTCCGTCGTTCAGATCTGTCTACACCGTTTATTTGTTTTGTTAGTTTATTAGTCAAGTTCGTGTTTTTTCTTTAATAAATCATGTCGATAAACTCCGCTGCGCCTTGGTTCAATCCATGTTCTTCCTCTTCTGAGGAAGAGGAAAGCCGTTACAACGTGTTTAGCAGATGTTTTTGCGGGTGTAGCGAAATGCTTGTGCTTCTAGTTCCAACAGTGCGGCAATATCTAATAAGTAATATCTAACAATTTCACAACAAATACCTAATACACACAAATCAGAGTAAATTAATGGAATTAAGAATATACAAATATATGGATGAGCAATGTCAGAGCGGCATAGACTAAGATACAGTAGATAGTATAGAATACAGTATATACATATGAGATGAGCAATGCAAGATATGTAAACATTATTAAAGTGACTGGTGTTCCATTTATTAAAGTGGTCAATGATTTCAAGTCTGTGTATGTGGGCAGCAGCCTCTCTGTGCTATTGATGGCTATTTAACAGTCTGATGGCCTTGAGATAGAAGCTGTTTTTCAGTCTCTCGGTCCCAGCTTTGATGCACCTGTACTGACCTCGCCTTCTGGATGATATACTGACCTTGCCTTCTGGATGATAGCGAGGTGAACAGGCAGTGGCTCGGGTGGTTGTTGTCCTTGATTATCTTTTTGGGCTTCCTGTGATATTGGATGTTGTAGGTGTCCTGGAGGGCAGATAGTTTGCCCCTGGTGATGCGATGTGCAGACCGCACCACCCTCTGGAGAGCCCTGTGGTTGTGGGCGGTGCAGTTGCCTTACCAGGTGGTGATGCAGCCCGACAGGACGCTCTCAACTGTGCATCTGTAAAAGTTTGTGAGGGTTTTAGATGACAAGCCAAATTTCTTCAGCCTCCTGAGTTTGAAGAGGTGCTGTTGCGCCTTCTTCACCACACTGTCTGTGTTTGTTGGACCATTTCAGCTTGTCAGTGATATGTACGCAGAGGAGCATAAAACTTTCCACCTTCTCCACTGCTGTCCTGTTGACGTGGATATGGGGGTGCTCCTCTTGCTGTTTCCTGAAGTGCACAATCATCTCCTTTTCTTTGTTGACGTTGAGTGAGAGGTTATTTTCCTGACACCACACTCCCAGAGCCTTCACCCCTATACACTTCTTGATAAACTCAGTAACCGTCTCAGTGTGCACATCAATATTATTCTCTGAAGCTGCCCGGAACATATCCCAGTCCGCTTGATCAAAACAATCTTGAAGCATGGTTTCCGATTGATCAGACCATTATTGAATAGTCCTTTCCACGGGTACTTCCTGTTTGAGTTTCTGCCTATAGGAAGGGAGGAGCAAAATGGAATCGTGGTCAGATTTGCCGAAAGGAGGGCGGGGGTGGGCCTTGTATGCATCCCGGAAGTTGTAGTAACAATGGCCGACTGTTTTTCCAGTGACAGTACTACAATCGATAAACTGATAGAATTTAGGAAGCCTTTTCTTCAAATTTGCTTTGTTAATATCCCACGCTAAAATAAATGCAGCCTCAGGATATGTGGTTTCAAGTTTGCATAAAGTCCAGTGAAGTTCCTTGAGGGCCACCGTGGTATCGGCTTGAGGGAGGATATACACGGCTATGACAATAACCGAAGAGAATTCTCTTGGGAGATAATACGGTCAGCATTTGATTGTGAGGTATTCTATGTTGGGTAAACAAAAGGACTTGAGTTCCTGTATGTTATTACAATTACACCATGAGTCGTTAATCATGAAACATACACCACCGCTCTTCTTCTTCCCGAAGAGATGTTTATTCTTGTCCGTGCGATAGACCGAGAATCCAGATGGTTGGACTGACTCCGACAGTATTTCCCGAGAGAGCCATGTTTTTCTGTGGAACAGAGTATGTTACAATCCCTGATGTCTCTCTGGCAAGAAACCCTTTCCCTGATCTCGCCAACCTTGTTATCCAGGGACAGAACATTAGTGAGTAATATACTCTGAAGTGGTGGGCGGTGTGTGCACCTCCTGAGTTTGACTAGAAGACCGCTCCGACTTCCTCTTCTCCGCGGGCGTTGTTTTGGGTCGGCCTCTGGAATCAGTTCAATTGCCCTGGGTGGTGCGAACAAAGGATCCACTTCAGGCAAGTCGTATTCCTGGTTGTAATGCTGGTAGTGCTGGTGAGTTACCGCCGCTCTGATACCTAATAGCTCTTCCCGATTTGTATGTAATAACACATAACATTTTCTGGGCTAACAATGTAAGAAATAATACATAAAAAAACAAAATACAGCAAAGTTTCCTAAGAAATAGAAGCGAAGCAGCCCTCTATCTGCACCATCTTATTTAAAGAATTCCATTCCAAGCATAGAGGAGTTATTCTATTTGACAGAGCAACGTTGTTAGTTTTCTACAAGCCTTTAATTCTAACAGTAATATATAATATTCTTGACCTTCAACAGAAGAACAGCCTTTGGCAAGAAAAAAACTCATTTGGGAGAGTTAAAATCTCCCATTCAATGGTGTTCTGTTAAGTATGAAGACATATGAATGTCACCAGGGCAAAGACTGACAAACAAATGCCAAAGAGAAATATGCTGCTGAAATGAACATGAAGGCAGTAAGTTCAAAGAAAGATCACTGTAATTTATACTATATACTTTTACAACATTAATTTCATTTGAATAATGTTGAAATACCAACTAACAATGGAATGTTCCTCAATAAAATTGAAGAAGATGGGACTTCAAATGGGTGTCCTAACTCTGTGGTCACTAAAGATCCCATGACACTTATTGCAAGTGTATGTAATGATGAGTACCATTTTATGTGTAATGTGTATATCAAACTGTATTCTTATCATGTAATACTGTGTATAAAAGTACCCTGAATGTAAAGTGTATGAATAATGTATATATAACAAAATATCAGTAAAAAAAATAGTTAAACAAGTTTACTTTGGGCCAATAAAAGTAGAGTATGTAAGTTGGGTTAGCGTGGTAAGTTTCCCCTTACACTCTTTGGGTGCTTTGGGTGTCTAGAAAAGTGTCATGTACGTCCAATCAATTATTTATTATTAAATGTTTTGCCATCTTCCATAGCTTGAAGACCATGCCTTTGTACAGCGGCAAACTGGTTCAAAATACCGGAAAGGTGGACTGCACGGCTATGTTAGGTTAAATAAACAAATTACTATAGTAAGGGCCTAGGTGCCAAATAATATCACAGGGTTGAAGTTTATATCTTAAATCATCCAAAAATTAGCCAGTTTAAAAAAAAAAGAAGAAATTTCTGTGAACATTTCTGTTAAACTGTTGTGGATTTTGGAAATAAAAATCTAAAATTAAGATATGTCAATTTGTTTGTCTACATGCCATTTAAAATACAATGCAGATATTGGAGTAAACCTATTTTGGGGTAAGACAAGTACCTATGAGTAAGGGCAAATATCATGATAAGCTTGCGAGCTGAGTTGAAATAAGACATCTGATTACCACTTTGCATTTAGAACGTTTGGTTTTATTATAGTTAATAAATAACCAAATCATTGGTGAATCACTAGATAAAACAAATGCATGTCTTTAAAAAAAATCTTTATTATGGTTAAGGAAACCGAGCAGCACATTCTCCCATAAAAAAACAAAAGTCATCAAGAATATTAACAATATTAAACTGTGAATATCTTTCCATAATTGTTTTACATGTAGACAATGCCAAAATAAATGCGAAACTGTTTCTGGATGCTCAACACAAAAAGTACAATCAATGTTAATGTCTTTTTTTAGTTTCTTCAGGTAATGATTCGCAGAGTAATAATTATGGATCATTCTGAAAGAGGCCTCTTTGACCTTGTTAACAAGCAAGTTTTTGTGTGGTTATAACCAGACTTTTCCCCAACAGATTTTAGTGACCAATGTATTCCATTAACTTGTGACATAATGCATGTCCCGTCTGGCATTGCAAGCCGGTCGACATTCGCGTCATCACACTCCCTCATCTGATTGGTCGAGTAGGTGGGATTTCTGATTTTGTGGGTGTGGTAACGACCAAACTCCTCCACACGTATTCTATAATCGCGACGCTGGATGATGACGTGTGAGTTCAGGACATAAACAACATGGACGAGAGAGAAGCGCTGAAAAGGCAAATCGATCTGTTGCAAAGTAATGTGGAGTTTTACAGTACAGTTAACATTAATGATACACTATATTTAATAACTAATACTTACCAGTTACATTTGAAAGCTGTCACGCTGGCTGTTGGAACCACCACGTTCTCTGTTGATGCCTAGCTAACGCTATCTAATTTAGCTGGCGAAAATTGACGGTGCTAGCTAGATACACGCTATTCAATTTTAATTAACCACTGTTGCCAGTTACTTCTTAACCTCTTTCTGTCATCTTACAGATCTCATCAATAACCATAGAAGTATCCATGGTGATGCCCCTTCTTGTTCTGGCCAGCAGTGGCACCCAGCGAGACCACCAGCCCGAGGCAGGAGTCCCAGCTCATTTTTCAGCCCTGCATTCTCCTCGCGTGGTGGGCCTCAACCCACAAGACACTGGAGGAAGAGCTTCACCCTCAGTAGCAAGACCAGCTCATCCCAGCACAGTAGACATACTACACAGACTGCCAAGCCCTCTCTAGAGCAGCAGGGTAGACCAATAAAGATTACCAAGCCCTCTTTAGATTCTGCAGCACCCAACTCCTCTACTGGCTTCCTGTCCCTTCATGCTGCAGATACCTTACAGTCCAGCCAGAGCAGTAAGGAACCAGCTAGAGGAGAGAAGGATGGAACAAAATGTGCTACATCTAGGGATCTAACAGGACCAAGGGGCCAGCAGTACGCACTCACAGGGGGAGTGAGAAGCTCTATGACGGGGACAGGCAGTGGATCCACAGCTATAGAGGCAGAGACTGAACCCGGCAAAGGAAGGACAGGACTTGGGGGCAAGGATGGGCTGGGAGTCTCGGAGCTTAAAGGGCCTGGACCTCCAGAGGACCAGCATATAGAAACGAAACACAATATTCAGGCCAAGACTGAAGGGAAGAGCATAGGACTGGGACTGTCTCTGATGGTGACCGCCCCTGGACAAATGGACTTGTCAGGTATCCCTTCCTCAGCCAAAATGACCACCACTGCCACCAGGGTTCAGAACACTGCTCAGCTACATATTAAACATTGCGTGACTGGAAAAACCAACACAGCAGCTAAGCAGGTTGTTGCCAAGGCAACCTCCAACAGCAACCCCACCCCTAGCGATGCCAATTCACTTCCTCTACCCCTTCCACCTCCTCTCTCTGCTCCCCCTAGTGCCTCTCTCAGTCCCAGGTCCAAGCTCACCCCAGCCCAGCCAGCCTCCTCTCCCCACTCCAAGTTTTCCTGGGTGAAGAGCCATCAGCCAGGAGGAGTCAGGCCCAGCCAGGCCAGAATAGAGTCTCGGCCCCCAGAAAATCTAATCACCTCTGTCATCACCACAGTCTCCCATTCTGGGGTCCCTAGTAGTTTCTCATCCAGCCCCAGTTCCAGTAGGAAAGCCTTTGCCCCCAGAAAGAAGGTTCCCCGTAGGCTCAGTTTATCCACTGCAGTCCCTAAGACCTCCAAGTACACCTGGGTGTCCTCCTCTGCAGGGGCCCAGGCTAGGTTGTCCCGGAAGCCTCTCTCACCCAAAGACCTGGCTCTGGCTCTGCCCCAGAGAGCTACAGAGGGGTTGGTAGCCAAGAAACCAAAATCCCAAAATCTTTTAGCCAAGCAACGTAAGGCAGCAGGGGCCTCCTCCTCCACTACCCTCAGTAGTCGCTACTGCTGGAAGGCAGGGCCTGGGGGAGGGGGGCAGACTGGCTCCGGGACAGGGTCCAGAAGTGGGTCTCTGTTCCGCTGGACCTCAGAGAAAGAGAACGGGGCCAAGGGGGGGTCCAGTGTTCCTCCATCTGTAACTCAACGCACCGCCTCCTCTTCCCCTGGAGGGTTCAAACTCAGGAGCAGGATGAAGATCATCAGGAGGTCAGTTAGCAGGTGAGAAAGAAGAGGATGAGGGCAGCCAGTGATTTATCTTCTCATCCATTCTCTTACTATAGAGAGCAATAGTAATGGCGTCTTTTTGTAAGCACTAACTCCGCCATGGCTCGTTGGGTCAAAGCCTATGGGGAGTTGAATTAATTGTTTTATTTTTTGGGGGGCGGGGGGTAGATAAACGTGAAAATAAGGTTTGTGGTAAATACAAGCTTAGGAGATCTTATACATTTTCTTTGAGATTATTTTCTTTTAACTACTTTTTGTGAATTTTGCTTTACAATTCATACAGGTCATGTTAACTCAGGGGTTACCAAACATTTTCGCTCAGGCCACCCTTCCAGCTTTAGGGAACATCCTGCGCCCCCCCCCCCCCTTCAAGCGCACGCCATGTCTGTTACTATTGGCAAAAGCACTATTCATGACAAACTGTTCACACCCCTCTTGGCAGAGGAATTTATATTATTTCCCCACTACCTCTAACACGAACACACACCTACCTCTAACATGGACATCTACCTCTAGCACACTCTCCTATGTATTACAGTGGGTCTGGGGCAGAACGGAGACCCAGCCCAGCAGCCATGACCCTGATCAGCCGCTACTCTCTGCGCCTTAGGACACACATTCCGGTCCGGACACAAACTGCAGTGAGGACATGCACCCTTGTCCAGAGCCCGGGGGGTGTGAAGAGGAGCCCGTCCCTTGAACTGGTCTCATTTGGCAGACACAAGCTACGACGTCTCTCCCCCAACCCCTCCAGGACAGGTAGGAAAAGAGAGCTGGGGAAAAGGGGGCAAACACACAGGATGTACAGTCCTATTAGGGCCAGTAGGTTTTTCTGACCTTGGCTAGTGACCTGAACAAAAAAAAACATCTTCCATGTAACTACAAAATTAATGAAGGAATTAATGGAGATCCTTTCCATTCTAACATTTTAATTTAAAAAAAATAATGTGATTTTATAAATTTCGCTAGCAGGGTTCTGGTGAATTCCACAAATTAAATTCCAACTCAATTCCCTCTCCCTATAAATTCCATCAATTCAACATTCCAGCAGGGTTGGGGTCAATTCCCTAAATTAAATTCCAATGTAATTCCCTCTCCATTTAAATCCCATCAATTCAATACAAAATTCCATAGCAGTTCTTCAATTCAGAGTAAATTCAACTTGAATTCCAATTCTGAGTCAATAAAAAAATACAGTTCCTAATTCGTTGTTCTGCCACAACAATTCACTCAATTAAATTCATCTCAAATACAAATTCTAAATCAATTCAAAACTACAATTCTTAATTCAATATTCTGCCACAACAATTCAAATAGTTACATTTCCTCACTCGACCAATTCCCTGAATTTATATTCCTTCTTTCAACTCAAGCCAAACACAACCCAACTACCTCAACTCATGGCAGATTCCAAAGACAAACTTAACCTCTTGACAAATTAAGAGGGAATATTCCTGGTAAACCTCAATGTCCCCAGAATTTTGAAAACATTCAGGAATTAGCTTAACATATAAAATAATACTATCAGATGCTTTTCAAATTGAAACATACCATCATAAAGATGTAAAACGTTATCCTAAATATAACCCATCCAATTTGTGAATATCATAGATAAGTTAAAGCTGTTTAATACGAACAGCATCAAATAATGCAGAAAATGCTGAATTCTCAATTCCATTCGATAGCGGCTGTTGTTTTATTCATTATTGTGTTATACAGTTTTTCCCCAATTGTTTTGGAACATTGTAGGGAACAAATCTCCATGCTCTAAAAACAATTGCCAAACCTTTTTTTATGAGATTGGGAAAACACCTAAAACACATTTACTTCATGTTTTTAATATTCAAACAAAACCCTTTAGATAACATACTCATTATGTAACATTTACACATCAGCTGCCTAAATGTATAGTTCGAAACAAGATTCACGATAGAAATAAGAGGATCGTCCAGTGCCGTGGTCATGTGGACAACACTCACAGCAGCAAGCAAATGTGTGCTTCCGCACCGGAGACCAGTGTTCAATTCCCGTTTCTACCTTTCATGCAATTTGTCTGTCTAAATAAAGCACAAATTCTACAGTAGAGTGGAATTCCACTCCAAATAATGTATGATAGGTTTATTAATTCAGTAGTTAAATTTACACTCAGTGTACACTCAGTGTAAAATAAACCGAGTTGAGTGTGATTGTCATTTTTACTCTGTGTAGAATAAAACAGTCACATTCAAAACCATAGCTATCATTATCATATTTCCCAGCATGCTTTATTGCAGGTTGATTTTTAGAATTGTTTATGACAATTTCTGTGTTTTTGCATGCCCATCGATTGATTGATTTATCTGATGCTGTACAAAGATAAATAACAAACAATTTTCTAATCTAATTCATTCCGTTAGTGGTTGGACTTATTGCACCCGTTAATGAGATCATTGTTCAAGTTGAAATGGTTTAGGTTGTTTCCTTTGTCCAAGTCTCCCTACCTTGGCAGTCGTTATCAATGCAGGTTGTGGGTGATCAAAAGTTCCAATTGTTGGATATTCATATCCATATTACTTTGCAAGCCAGCATAAATTGACTTGCTTGATGTGACCTGCAAACCATGAGTTTCAGATCACTGTGTTAGGGTAAAACTAGGCTGTTGCAGTATAGTCTAATGATATGTGTTGTCATGAAGGGTTACATTTTAAGGATAAGATATTCACTTAGGCCACTCAGGACGATTCAATGTGGTCTTGTTAAGCAACTCCAGTGCATATTTGGCCTTGTGTTTTAGGTTATTGTCCTGCTGAAAGGTGAATTTGTCTCCCAGTGTCTGTTTAAAGTCACAATTGGTGAAATCCCTGAGCGGTTTCCGTTCTTTCCGGCAACTGAGTGAGGAAGGAGGCCTGTATCTTTGTAGTGACTGGGTGTATTGATACACCATCCAAAGTGTAATTAATCACTTCCATATTCTCAAAGAGATATTCAATGTCTGCTCCCCCCCCCCATCTTCCAATAGGTGCCCTACTTTGCGAGGCATTGGAAAACCTCCCTGGTCTTTGTGGTTGAATCTGTGTTTGAAATTCACTGGTCGACTGAGGGACCTTACAGTTAATTGCATGAATGGGGTACAGAGATGAGGTAGTCATTCCAAAATATTTTGAAATACTAATATTGCACACAGAGTGAGTCCATGCAACTTATTATGTGACCTGCTAAGCACATTTTTACAACTGAATGTTACGCTTTCAATAACAAAGGGGTTGAATATTTATTGACTCAAGACATTTGACCCGAGACAAAATCCTAGCGGAAAACCTGGTTAATTTCAGCTTTTCATTTTTAATTTGTAAAAATGTCTAAAACATAATTCCATTTTGACATGTTGGGGTATTGTGTTTAGGCCAGTGACACACAATCTCAATTTAATCCATTTTAAATTCAGGCTGTAACAACAAAATGTGGAAAAAGTCAAGTGGTGTGAATACTTTCTGAGGGCACTGTATGTTGTAGATTTATAAAGCAATACAAAATAATTGAGTAAACAATACTTGGTGGAATTTGAATGTTCCCTCCTTATAAAAGATGTCCTTAAGTGATAGTTCACCCGTATTACAAAATAACAATGCCATAGTTCATAAACTGCTTATGGCTAAGGAAACCAACATGTAATTTTGGTGAACTATCATGTTAATTGGACCTGTATATTGCCCGTCGACGACTCATTAGAAAACAGTATTGTATATAATTATGTGATTTAAAAGAAAGTTTGAATTCAATTTCAATGCATTAATAATACATGGTCATAGCCCTCCATGTTCCATATCACAGCCTTGATTAAAAATGTCAGAACCAATGGCCTCTCATATATTGTTTTTATACAATGGGTTACCAACATGAAGAAGCAAGATTGTTTCCCAAACCATATTTTTTTTCAACATACATTCACTAACACTGGTTGTCAAGTGCAATTTTAGGCATTCTCTGGTTGTTAGTTCTATTCACTTTGACTGCCGTGTAAAGCAAAACTATCCAAGCGCTGGTTAATAGAACTTTGCAAGTTGCTATGGCAAACAAAAATGGTTGCTATGGAGGCTTTTCCACCCCCTTGCTAGCTTGCCAACTACACAGCTAACACAATTACTTCAGACTGAAGCTGGAAAGACAGCAAAGTATCTTCATTTCATTTAATTTTACCCGATATTTCTTTGTATATATCCATACAAATTATGCTGATTTGTGATTTCGACTGTCTGAGAAAAATTGCCTGTCTCGTCCGGTCACGTTCATTATTGTGGGACACAGTGAAATCGAATTTCAATATTGTAACAATGTTGGAGATAATTTGTGATGCTTTTTACAGTGTTGATCAAGTTTAGAAATTGTGTAGCTGGGCAGATGAGACAGTGGATCTGTAAAAGTAGTAGTAGTGCGTTGCTAGGTAACGGTGTATATTAGCGCTGGGCGATATGGCCAAAATATCATGTTATATGGTATTTTAAAAATGTTTTTGATTAATAAAAGTTCTAAATTTGCTTTATGAGTAGTGCGTGACCCTAGGGTGGCAACACATATATTCTAAATTATTTCAATGGGTCTTTCTCCATTCTGATTGTTTTATACTGTTCAATTCAACTTCAACCTAAAATAACTTCCTGCATTTCCATCAATTTCTGCATTTCCTGCACTCATTTGAGATCATTCCCACACTGCCACGATATGGGAAAAAATACTAGTCCTTATTTTTAACAAAATGTTGCAATTGCGATTTAGATCAAAACACTTGGGTGAACTTTTGGAATCATGGAAATAGAATGTTTATTATAATTCTATAGTTAGAATATAAATAATAGTGGGCACTTTGAATACAGTGTTGTTTGACATGACAACAAATGAAAATGCCATGGACGAGTTTATTGTGACAGGGTAGGAACCAAAGTGATGTTCAGTGTTTCCTATGGGACCCTATAATCTTGTCCTACATTAAATCTTTGTTCATATAGCCAACATATTCATGTTTCCCCTATTCCTCTTTGATTTAGAAGATACTGTTGCACAAACAACATGCTGATTTAAGCCTCCACAAGTACTGGTATCAGGCTGTATTAGCTAGCTACGTTTGCCCTGACTCAGAACTTTTATTAGCTAGTTTGCTAGCCAGCTAACTAGCGATTAGCATTAGTGGCTAACACGATTTAGCGTAACTTGCTAAGAAAATACAAACTAGCTCTTTGCAGATGTAAGAAACACAAACTAATATTGTAATTATAGAACGCTTGTGGATTTATATTAAGATCAAAGTGGAAACAACTTCGTTGTCATCAATATTGTTGCATGTGCTGCATTGACCATCTCGTGGACAAGCAACAACAAATGTGCTACTTGAGTGACGGGGTGGGACTATGTCTGTGCGGAAAGCGGAATGGAGAGAGAGAATGCAGAGGGATGACTCAAGTAGCGGAGTAAACTATAAAAATGGACGTTACACACGGCGTATCAAATTTAACAAACCAAACATTCAAATACCGGTATAGAAGATAAAATAAAAACCCAAACCGGTCCGTGCATAAATACCAGTATATAGTAAAATACGGTATACTGCCCAGCCCTACATTTGATGAACGTACTGGCCATGTGTATGTTGTTTAGTATATCATCGGCAGGAAAGGTTGCTAGATCGAATCCCCGAGGTGACAAGGTAAAAATCTGTCGTTCTGCCCCTGAACGAGGCAGTTAACCCACTGTTCATAGGCCGTCATTGTAAATAAGAATTTGTTCTTAACTGACTTGCCTAGTTAAAAAAGGTTAAAATAAAAATTCCATTGCAAGGACGCTTCATGTTAGAATTCAATTTCAAATCACAGTTTAAATTCCAGTTCCATTCCAGGGATGATATTCAATTAAAATTCAGACAGTCTAAATTCCAGTTAAATTCCAATGACGTTTTTTGAAGATATAATTCTTCACTTCCTGCTTGAATTCCAAAATTGAATTCGGAATTTGAAATTAAATTGGAATTGACCCCAACCTTGATCACTAGCGATCTCAGAATAAACACATTTTGAATTACATTGCTAACCTACTAGGCCTGTTAGCTACCTAGAGCTACCTGGAACCCTACTAATTCCACGACTGGTCTATCGACGTCACCGCACGAAGAGGCAAAAACAGACTTCCCCCCCCATCGCGACGTCCCCCAAAGGCTAACTTGCCTGCCCCGGTCTGCTAACTGCTAGCTTATCTTGTAGCTAGCGCAGCCAGGAAGCTAGCACCAGTTAGCAAACACAATTCTACAATTCACAACCTCTCTTTCGCCATCGCTATCCGGCTTGGATTCTCTGTCGACACGACCACGTGCCCTCAACCGGTGCCCTCAACCGGCCTCCGTCTGAGCAGACCACCCCCCCGGGCTACTAACTTTAAACGCGTGCTAGCTTAGTGGAGGCCTCACTGCTCCATCTACGGCTGCCCCCTGGACACTATGATCACTTGGCTACATAGCTGATGCCTGCTTGACTGTCCATTAATTCATGGTACTCCATTCTGTTTATTTGTGTTTTATCTGTCGGCTCTGTGCCTTAACTCAGGATCTGTGTGTAGTTAATCCGACCCTCTCTGCCCAGTCGTCGCCATTTGTACCTTCTGTTGCTGTGTTAGCTGACTAGCTGCTGTTATCTCACCTGTTGTTTTAGCTAGCTCTCCCACTTTATGCCTTATTGTATGTCTCTCTCAAATATCAATATGCCTTGCATACTGTTGTTCAGGCTAGTTATCATTGTTTTGGTTTGCAATGGACCCCGTAGTTCCACTCTCCGTACCTCTGATACCTCCTTTGTCCCACCCCCCACACATGCGGTGACCTCACCCATTGAGACCAGCATGTCCAGAGATACAACCTCTCTTATCATCACCCAGTGCCTGGGCTTGCCTCCGCTGTACCCGTGCCCCACCATACCCTGGTCTGCACATTATGCCCAGAATCTATTCTACCACGCCCATAAATTTTCTCCTTTTATTCCTTGTCCCCAACGCTCTAGGCGACCAGTTTTGATAGCCTTTAGCCGCACCCTCATCCTACTACTCCTCTGTTCCTCGGGTGATGTGGAGGTAAACCCAGGCCCTGCATGTCCCCAGTCACCCTCATTTGTTGACTTCTGTGATCGAAAAAGCCTTGGCCTCATGCATGTCAACATCAGAAGCCTCCTCCCTAAGTTTGCCTTACTCACCGCTTTAGCACACTCTGCCAACCCCGATGTCCTTGCCGTGTCTGAATCCTGGCTTAGGAAGGCCACCAAAAACTCTGAGATTTCCATACCCAACTATAACACTTTCCGTCAAGATAGAACTGCCAAAGGGGGAGGAGTTGCAATCTACTGCAGAGATAGCCTGCAAAGTTCTGTCATACTTTCCAAGTCTATGCCCAAACAGTTCGAACTTCTAATTTTAAAAATTAATCTCTCCAGAAATAAGTCTCTCACTGTTGCCGCCTGCTACCGACCCCCCTCAGCTCCCAGCTGTGCCCTGCTCCCCATCTAGCTTCAGAGTTTGTTCTGTTAGGTGACCTAAACTGGGATATGCTTAACACCCCGGCAGTCCTACAATCTAAGCTTGATGCCCTCAATCTCACACAAATCATCAAGGAACCCACCAGGTACAACCCTAAATCCGTAAACATGGGCACCCTAATAGACATTATCCTGACCAACTTGCCCTCCAAATACACCTCTGCTGTCTTCAATCAAGATCTCAGCGATCACTGCCTCATTGCCTGTATCCGCCACGGGTCCACGGTCAAACGACCACCCCTCATCACTGTCAAACGCTCCCTAAAACACTTCTGCGAGCAGGCCTTTCTAATCGACCTGGCCCGGGTACCCTGGAAGGATATTGACCTCATCCCGTCAGTTGAGGATGCCTGGTCATTCTTTAAAAGTTACTTCCTCACCATATTAGACAAGCATGCTCCGTTCAAAAAATGCAAAACCAAGAACAGATATAGCCCTTGGTTCACTCCAGACCTGACTGCCCTCGACCAGCACAAAAACATCCTGTGGCGAACTGCAATAGCATCGAAGAGCCCCCGCGATATGCAACTGTTCAGGGAAGTCAGGAACCAATACACGCAGTCAGTCAGGAAAGCAAAGGCCAGCTTTTTCAAGCAGAAATTTGCATCCTGTAGCTCTAACTCCAAAAAGTTCTGGGATACTGTAAAGTCCATGGAAAACAAGAGCACCTCCTCCCAGCTGCCCACTGCACTGAGGCTAGATAACACGGTCACCACTGATAAGTCCGTGATAATCGAAAACTTCAACAAACATTTCTCAATGGCTGGCCATGCCTTCCACCTGGCGACTCCAACCTTGGCCAACAGCCCCGCCCCCCCCCCCCCCGCTGCTACTCGCCCAAGCCTCCCCAGCTTCTCCTTTACCCATATCCAGATAGCAGATGTTCTGAAAGAGCTGGAAAACCTGGACCCATACAAATCAGTTGGACTTGACAATCTGGACTCCCTATTTCTGAAACTGTCCGCCGCCATTGTCGCACCGCCTATTACCAGCCTGTTCAACCTCTCCTTCGTATCATCTGAGATCCCCAAGGATTGGAAAGCTGCCGCTGTCATCCCCCTCTTCAAAGGGGGAGACACCCTGGACCCAAACTGTTACAGACCTATATCCATCCTGCCCTGCCTAGCTAAGGTCTTCGAAAGCCAAGTCAACAAACAGATCACTGACCATCTCGAATCCCACCGTACCTTCTCCGCTGTGCAATCCGGTTTCCGAGCCGGTCACGGGTGCACCTCAGCCACGCTCAAGGTACTAAACGATATCATAACAGCCATCGATAAAAGACATTACTGTGCAGCCGTCTTCATCGACCTGGCCAAGGCTTTCGACTCTGTCAATCACCATATTCTTATCGGCAGACTCAATAGCCTCGGTTTTTCTAATGACTGCCTTGCCTGGTTCACCAACTACTTTGCAGACAGAGTTCAGTGTGTCAAATCGGAGGGCATGTTGTCCGGTCCTCTGGCAGTCTCTATGGGGGTACCACAGGGTTCAATTCTCGGGCCGACTCTTTTCTCTATATACATCAATGATGTTGCTCTTGCTGCGGGCGATTCCCTGATCCACCTCTACGCAGACGACACCATTCTGTATACTTCCGGCCCTTCCCTGGACACTGTGCTATCTAACCTCCAAACGAGCTTCAATGCCATACAACACTCCTTCCGTGGCCTCCAACTGCTCTTAAACGCTAGTAAAACCAAATGCATGCTTTTCAACCGTTCGCTGCCTGCACCCGCACGCCCGACTAGCATCACCACCCTGGACGGTTCCGACCTAGAATATGTGGACATCTATAAGTACCTAGGTGTCTGGCTAGACTGCAAACTCTCCTTCCAGACTCATATCAAACATCTCCAATCCAAAATCAAATCTAGAGTCGGCTTTCTATTCCGGAACAAAGCCTCCTTCACTCACGCCGCCAAACTTACCCTAGTAAAACTGACTATCCTACCGATCCTCGACTTCGGCGATGTCATCTACAAAATAGCTTCCAATACTCTACTCAGCAAACTGGATGCAGTTTATCACAGTGCTATCCGTTTTGTTACTAAAGCACCTTATACGACCCACCACTGCGACCTGTATGCTCTAGTCGGCTGGCCCTCGCTACATGTTCGTCGTCAGACCCACTGGCTCCAGGTCATCTACAAGGCTATGCTAGGTAAAGTGCCGCCTTATCTCAGTTCACTGGTCACGATGGCTACACCCACCCGTAGCACGCGCTCCAGCAGGTGTATCTCACTGATCATCCCTAAAGCCAAAACCTCATTTGGACGCCTTTCCTTCCAGTTCTCTGCTGCCTGTGACTGGAACGAATTGCAAAAATCTCTGAAGTTGGAGACTTTTATCTCCCTCAACAACTTTAAAAATCTGCTATCCGAGCAGCTAACCGATCGCTGCAGCTGTACATAGTCCATCTGTAAACTACCCACCCAATTTACCTACCTCACCCCCATACTGCTTTTATTTATTTACTTTTCTGCTCTTTTGCACACCAGTATCTCTTCTTGCACATGATCATCTGATGATTTATCACTCCAGTGTTAATCTGCTAAATTGTAATTATTCGATTTATTGCCTACCTCATGCCTTTTGCACACATTGTATATAGATTCTTTTTTTTCTACCATGTTATTGACTTGTTTATTGTTTACTCCATGTGTAACTCTGTGTTGTTGTCTGTTCACACTGCTATGCTTTATCTTGGCCAGGTCGCAGTTGCAAATTAGAACTTGTTCTCAACTAGCCTACCTGGTTAAATAAAGGTGAAATAAAAAAAAATAAAAAAAACATACCTACAGTAGAAAAGAGGATAATATATTATTTCTTTGTTTTTCAACTCCTAATATTTAAGCAAATTATATTAATTGGAGCCAATTAAACTCACTGGAGTAGCTGACATAGGCTTTGAAAAAGCACCCGTGAAAAGGCTGGCTAATTATTCAGATGGCTGTGAGTGGTGTCTTAGTCTGTGTTAGCTACTGTGTGACTTATTCACTTAAAGATGGAATCCTTAATGTTGAAACTGACACTTCTTTTTGGGATATTACAAGAGAAAGAAGTTACTGCAAACAATCACTGTTTGTTGCCATCTTTAATGAATATATCCCTCTGTGTAGAATTACATAACATGGACCATAGTGTGGATATAATCTGTCTAACAGCTCTATGGTTTAGTAATTTTAGGACACTGTGATCATTTTAGGAAACTGTTGGACATGTTTGCGCTTTGCAGTGCTCGAATCGGCCTATCTGCCGATGGTATCCCACACTGTCTCCAGTCTCCTGCAGGGGGCAACATACCCATCTCTATGAGAGGCCTATGGAGAAATGCAATGTGGTCTTTGTGTGAGGTCGCAGTTAAGAAGAGAGGAGTGAGGGTGGGGGGGGTGTAATTGATAGCCTGATTGAGCTGTGATGGTGAACAAGTGGTTACAGTGGGTAATTTGCAGGGCTGGAGGTGGGGAAAAGAAGAGGCTCTACTATCAAGCCCTAACATCACCACACCACTCACCTCCCCATCTCCCCCATCCAGCCCTAGATAAAAAGCAGCTTATGCATAATTATCATTTTGCAAATTGGATTGTTTTAACAAACTAGAGAATCTAGGCCTAACCTGATAGAAAGCAATCAGTGTTTTTTTTACAACCCTCTCTTCCTTCCATCCCCCGGTCATTCTGCTATAGCAGCCCCTGTCATGCCCGTCTTTGTAATCTCCCCCCAGTCAATGGAGTCGAGCAGACATTAGAAAATACATCACTATTAACAATGGGCTTTATTCATCCTGATGGCTGACTGTCTGGCCCTCTCCATCGCTCACTCTCTCTGTTTCTCTCCTTTCCCTCTCTTCGTTCGCCCTCCTCTTCTCACATCAACTCTCTGTCCTCCATTGTTTTCCTGCTGTTCGTCTCTTCTTGTTCTGTCTCTCACCCCTCTCTCTCTCCATCCAGTCATTCTTTCTCCTAGTTCTGTGCCTTATCTTCCCTTGTAAGTGTCGAGATGAAGCTCGCCTGAAGCAGGACATGTTTTTTTTCTCTCTCAGTGATGGAGGGAAGGAAGGAAGGAGAAACTGAGGAAAGAAGGGATGGAGAGAGTGAGAGAGAGAGAGGAAGATGGAACGAGGTAAAGAGAGAGGGAAAGTAGCCATCTATGCTGGAGATAAGAGCTGCTAATAAAGAGCAAATTGAATTACTAATGATAGGGAGCAGTCTTACAGCTCTGATGACCACACACAAACAATGTTTTTTTCTCTTCAATGATCTCTCTTTCTCTCAGTGCAGCAGTAGTGCAGGTGTTAATTTTGCTGCCCGGATATCTACGGTTTAATTTAAAGAGAAAATTCCCCAGATAACCTAATAAAGCAGATAAACGACAGGAATGGACAGAATGCGGAGTGGAGGAGTGCTGAGCCATGTGGGTTCAGGCCCCATGTGATGGCTCGCTGGGAGTGGAGGGTCTCTCTCTCCCCCCTCCATCTCTCTTTCAGCCTCTCTAAATCAAATGTAATTGTCACATGCGCCGAATACAACAGGTTTAAACATTACCGTGAAATGCGTACTTACGAGCCCTTCCCCAACAATGCAGAATTAAAAAGTAATAGAAAATGTAAATAATAGCACAATAAACAAAGCTATATACAGTGCTTTGCAAAAGTATTCATCCCCCTTGGCATTTTTCCTATTTTGTTGCATTACAACCTGTAATTTAAATAGATTTTTATTTGGATTTCATGTAATGGACATACATAAACTAGTCCAAATTGGTGAAGTGAAAAAAATAACTTGTTTAAAAATAAAAAAAAATCAGAAAAATAAAAACCTGAAAAGTGGTGTGTGTATGTATTCACCCACTTTGCTATGAAGCCCCTAAATAAGATCTGGTGCAACCAATTACCTTCAGAAGTCACATTATTAGTTAAGTAAAGTCCACCTGTGTGCAATCTAAGTGTCACATGATCTGTCACATGATCTCAGTATATATACACATGTTCTGAAAGGCCCCAGAGTCTGCAACACCACTAAGCAAGGGGCACCACCAAGTAAGTGGCACCATGAAGACAAAGGAGCTCTCCGAAGGAGCTCTCCTATATGACAAAGTTGTGGAGAAGTACAGATCATGGTTGGGTTCTAAAAAAAATATCAGAAACTTTGAACATCCCACGGAGCACCATTAAATCATTATAAAAAAAATGGAAAGAATATGGCACCACAACAAACCTGCCAAGAGAGGGCCGCCCACCAGAGAGGCAACAAAGAGACCAAAGATAATCCTGAAGAAGTTGCAAAGCTCTACAGCGGAGATTGGAGTATCTGTTCATAGGACCACTTTAAGCCGTACACTCCACAGAGCTGGGCTTTACGGAAGAGTGGCCAGAAAAAGGCCATTGCTTAAAGAAAAGAATAAGCAAACACGTTTGGTGTTCGCCAAAAGACTTGTGGGAGACTCCCCAAACATATGGAAGAAGGTACTCTGGTCAGCTGAGTATAAAATTGAGCTTTTTGGCCATCAAGGAAAACGCTATGTCTGGCGCAAACACCTCACTTCACCCCGAGAACACCATCCCCACAATGAGCATGGTGGTGGCAGCATCATACCGTGGGGATGTTTTTCATCGGCAGGGACTGGGAAAATGGTTCGAATTGAAGGAATGATGGATGGCGCTAAATACAGGGAAATTTTTGAGGGAAACCTGTTTCAGTCTTCCAGAGATTTGAGACTGGGACAGAAGTTCACCTTCTAGCTGGACAATGACCTTAAGTGTACTGCTAAAGCAACACTTGAGTCGTTTAAGGGGAAACATTTAAGTGTCTTAGAATGGCCTAGTCCAAGCCCAGACCTCAATCCAATTGAGAATCTCAAATCAAATTGTATTGGTCACATACACATGGTTAGCAAATGTTAATGCAAGTGTAGCGAAATGCTTTTGCTTCTAGTTCTGACCGTGCAGTAATATCTAGCAAGTGATCTAACAATTTCATGCATAGTTTCCTAAGAACGCAAAGCCAGGCGTCTATCTCTGTCGGCGCCATCCCACCTGTGGTATGACATAAAGATTGCTGTACACCAGTGGAACCTATCCAACTTGAAGGAGCTGGAGCAGTTTTGCCTTGAAGAATGGGCAAAAATCCCAGTGGCTAGATGTGCCAAGCTTATAGAGACATGCCCCAAGTGACATGTAGCTATAATTGTTGCAAAAGGTGGATCTACAAAGTATTAACTTTGGGGGGGTGAATAGTTATCCATGCTCAAGTTTTATTTATTTACTTATTTCTTGTTTGTTTCGCAATAAAACATATTTTGCATCTTCAAAGTGGTAGACATGTAGTGAAAATCAAATGATACAAACCCCCCAAAAATCGATTTTAATTCCAGGTTGTAAGGCAACAAAATAGGAAAAATGCCAAGGGGGTGAATACTTTCGCAAGCCGCTGTATATATTTAAGTGGGCAGGGGTACGAGGTAGTTGAAATACTAGGTAGGGGTAAAAGTGATTAGGCAATCAGGATGGATAGTTAACAGAGTAGCAGCAGCATATGTGGAGATTGTGAATGTGTGTGTGGTGTCAATATGCGTGTGTGTGTGGGTAGAGTACTCTAGCTGTCTCTGTCTCTTTTGTGTCTCTATTTGTCTATATGTCTCTGTGTAATGTGGTGTTGCTCTATATTATACAATCACACAGAACAGAGCTATCTCTGAGTCTTCGCATAACAAATCCAATCCCGTCAAAAGATCACGTTAGGTTCAGACTTCACTTCACTGAGAGGGTGTCTTGGGGGGTTGGAGCTGTAAGTTGAGAGGGCAACTGTTGGTGCGTTTAGAGTTGGTGTAGTTCACATACTGGCCCTGCTATGGCAGCCATGTTCTCCTCTTTCTCAGCATCAAGTTACTAGTACCCCCCCTCCACCACAAACACACACACATACACATACACACACACACATACACACACACACACACATACACACACACACACACACACACACACACCCCCCCCGGTTACCCCGCCAACACAGATGTTTTGTGGGGATCCCGCTACCGTGCCGATGATCTGCCCATTTGGTCCATAAATTATCATAGTGCGACATGTGCATCTAACCACAAATATATTTAGGCTTCACTTAGTGACAGTATGCTCTTATATCATGCCCCCTGGCTCTGCTATTAGGTCTTCGTATGACTTAGCAATATAGTGAATCTATGATATACTCTGCAATAAAATCTAAATCTAGCTGCACTATTTGTTTGTATATGCAACACAAAATGTAGGTGTGCGAGTGTGGACTATCTGTTAGTGCAGTGATGGTTTTAATCTCTGCACCCAGAAGCAACTATTGCGTACATGCTGGCAACTATAGATGGTTATTTTGGCAGACATGCCTAGATGTTGAGAAAGAGGTCTATGTTCCCTGCCAGGTTTTAAACTCAGCAAAAAAAGAAACGTCCCTTTTTCAGGACCCTGTCTTTCAAAGATAATTCGTAAAAATCCGAATAATTTCATAGATCTTCATTGTAAAACGGTTTAAACACTATTTCCCATGCTTGTTCAATAAACCATAAACAATTAATGAACATGTACCTGTGGAACGGTCGTTAAGACACTAACAGCATACAGACGGTAGGCAATTAAGGTCACAGTTATGAAAGAGGACACTAAAGGGGCCTTTCTACTGACACTGAAAAACACCGAAAGAAAGATGCCTAGGGTCCCTGCTCATCTGCGTGAATGTGCCTTAGGCATGCTGCAATGAGGCATGAGGACTGCAGAGCAATAAATTGCAATGTTCGTACTGCCTAAGACAGCGAGACAGGACGGACAGCTGATCGTCCTCGCAGTGGCAGACCACGTGTATCAACACCTGCACAGGATCGATACATCTGAACATCACACCTGCGGGACAGGTACAGGATGGTAACAACAACTGCCCGAGTTACACCAGGAACGCACAATCCCTCCAACAGTGCTCAGACTGTCCGCAATAGGCTGAGAGAGGCTGGACTGAGGGCTTGAAAGCATGTTGTTACACCTTGCCCAAACCGTCTGCGCGCGTGCGCTATCGTGCATACATTTATTTTGCCCCCCCACACCAAACGCGATCACGACACGCAGGTTAAAATATCAAAGCAAACTCTGAACCAATGACATACATTTGGGGACAGGTCAAAAATGTATGGTAATTTAGCTAGTTAGCTTGCACTTGCTAGCTAACATTAATTTGTCCTATTTAGCTAGCTTGCTGATGCTAGCTAATTTCTCCTGGGATATAAACATTGAGTTGTTATTTTACCTGAAATGCACAAGGATCTCTACTCTCACAATTAATCCACACATAAAACAGCCAACCGAATCGTTTCTAGTCATCTCTCCTCCTTCCATGCTTTTTCATCGTTTAAATTATATGGTAAATGTCACGTTCCTGACCTGTTGTTTTTGTATGTGTTTAGTTGGTCAGGGCGTGAGTTGGGGTGGGCATTCTATGTGTTGTGTTTCTATGTTGGGTTTAATGTGTTGCCTGATATGATTCTCAATTAGAGGCAGGTGTTTGATGTTTCCTCTGATTGAGAACCATATTAAGGTAGGCTGTTCTCACTGTTTGTTGGTGGGTGATTGTCTTCCGTGTCTGTGTATGTCGCACCACACGGGACTGTTTCATTTTCGTTCGTGTATGTAGTCTGTTCCTGTTCGTGCGTTCTTCGTGTTTATGTAAGTTCACATGTTCAGGTCTGTCTACCTCGTTTTGTTGTTTTGAGTTTATTCAAGTGTTCATCGTGTTTCATCTTGTTGTAATAAATCATTATGGATTCAACTTACGCTGCATTTTGGTCCGACCCTTACTCCTCCTCTTCATCCGAGGAGGAGAAAGTAGACAGCCGTTACAGAATCAACACATTAAACCCAACATAGAAACCCAACACATAGAATGCCCACCCCAACTCACGCCCTGACCAACTAAACACATACAAAAACAACAGAAAACAGGTCAGGAACGTGACAGTGATCGCATCTAAACTTTCATTGTATTACCACGACTACCGGCAAAACAGTTCGTCTTTCTATCACCCACGTAGCTATAACCAATGAGGAGATGGCACGTGGGTACCTGCTTCTATGAGGAGATGGGAGAGGCAGGACTTGCTGCGCGATCTGCATCAGAAATAGGAACGACATCTATTTTAGCCCTTGGTGTCGCAGACGCTCGTTGGCGCGCGCAAGCAGTGGGTGCAATAATTGAATAACATGGATTTCTAAATTTATTTTACGACGCACGCGACGTGTCCGGTCTGGTCAGCATGTAAGGCAGGTCCTCATCAGACATCACCGGAAACAACATTGCCTATGGGCACAAACCCACCGTCGCTGGACCAGACAGGACTTGCAAAAAGTGCTCTTCACTGACGAGTCGCGGTATTGTCTCACCAGGGGTGATGGTCGGATTCGCGGTTTTCGTCGAAGGAATGAGTGTTACACCGAGGCCTGTACTCTGGAGCGGGATCGATTTGGAGGTGGATGGTCCGTCATGGTCTGGGGTGGTATGTCACAGCATCATCGGACTGAGCTTGTTGTCATTGCAGGCAATCTCAATGCTGTGCGTTACAGGGAAGACATCCTCCTCCCTTCCTGCAGGCTCATCCTGATATGACCCTCTAGCATGACAATGCCACCAGCCATACTGCTCGTTCTGTGCGTGATTTCCTGCAAGACAGGAATGTCAGTGTTCTGCCATGGCCAGCGAAGAGCCCAGATCTCAATCCCATTGAGCATGTCTAGGACCTGTTGGATCGGAGGGTGAGGGCTATGGCCATTCCCCCCCAGCAATGTCCAGGAACTTGCAGGTGCCTTGGTGGAAGAGTGGGGAAATATCTCACAGCAAGAACTGGCAAATCTGGTGCAGTCCATGAGGATACTGATACTGACTGTTACTTTTGATTTTGATCCCCCCTTTGTTCAGGGACACATTATTCAATTTCTTTTAGTCACACGTCTGTGGAACTTGTTCAGTTTATGTCTGTTGTTGAATCTTGTTATGTTCATACAAATATTTACACATGTTAAGTTTGCTGAAAATAAACACAGTTGACAGTGAGAGGACAATTATTTTTTTGCTGAGTTTATATCATTCTCGTCTCTCGGTTGTCTCCTCATTAATCAGATCAAGCCACCCCTTCCAATCCCACCACACCCCGTCTGTATGCACGCATGACTGTAAATCGCGTTGGATAAAAGTGTCCGCTAAATGGCTAATATTATTATTATTATTAAAATCACACCCGCTTGCTGGATTACACTTATTTTTTATTCATATCTTTTACAGTATATTAGGCTAACGATACTCTATGCATATCCAATGTAATCAATCTCAGTGCTAGTATCAGGTATAGTCTAGGCTTCAACTATGGCAACAACGCAACACACACACTGATCGGTGAGAATGACACCATCTCCCCTAACACACACTGATGTCATGCGTCACATTTAAAAGCCTGTCCTTATTTGGCTGTGGTTTGGCTTAATGTGTTTTTGTTTGTTTATTTGCATCATTCACTAGTTCACACTTTCTCTAGTTTCTCCCACTATAGTTGTCCCCGTCGTAAACATTCCGTTATACACACACACAGCTTTATTTGGCTATGGGCTTGAAATCACTCCTGTATTTGTTTGGATTCAGAATACACAGTTGCTGTGTCCATATGTGTATATGCATGTACGAATACATGTGTAAAATAATCTTTCTGCATGCCACCAATCGTCTTTTACTCTTGTAATAGTTATTGAGTGAGGAGGGTGAATCGTGTGTGCGTATTTCTTTCATCAGCTGCTTGTCAACATATCCCACTCTAAATGCCATTCCCTAACACATTGTCAGTCAGGCACCATAGCTTTGTCAATCAGGCACCACGCACGCTCTGCGTCTTATGGCAGGCAGTAATGCCAACCCACAGCTCTCTTCGTCCTCCTCCAACAGGACAGGTAGCCTATTCTCATCAGTGAGGTCTTTGAAACCTTGAATAAGGGTTTCATGCAAATTAATTACTTAATCATACAATGTGATTTTCTGCATTTTTGTTTTAGATTCCGTCTCTCACAGTTGAAGTGTACCTATGATAACAATTACAGACCTCTACATGCTTTGTAAGAAGGAAAACCTGCAAAATCGGCGGCAGTGTATCAAATACTTGTTCTCCCCACTGTATATGTTTTTGTGAGTGAGCAGGCTGAGCAGGTGATTGAGGGACATGGCTGGAGGCAGAAACAGTAAAGTCAGCTTGAACTCTTCCAAGTTAAGGGGGTACATGTTTTTTGTAGGTATCCAGAGCAGTCAGAGCAGTGTCCTATGTGCACCGCTGGCTACACTCTCCTCTCTCTTCTCTTCTCTCTCGCTCTCTCGCTCTCTCTTATATATTTATATATATATACTTATTTCCATAGACATGCCAACAGGGATGTTACTTGGTGGGTATGTTTCTATGTTAAACCACAAGGCCTTATGGGCCATGTAGCTATCACTGACATAGATTCTGTTAGATTTTCATTTTCACCTGATTACTGTTTAGCCAGTCATGCATTGTTGCAATCTGTTTTAATAGCATATACTGTAGTACCATTTACATGGATTCATACAGACTACGTGTGACCTTTGCATAGGCCTGGCTATTCGTTGTAGTAGGAGTTTCTCCTTAAGTTAGTTTTTTTGACAATGGAAGACCATTGCACCACTGGTTTAGCCTGGTGAAACCAACCTGATCGCTGCCTTCACCATTCTGTAAGTGAAATAGAATGGTGAACACAGCAATTTGGCTGGTTCCACCAGGCTACCACTGGTTTTGCCTTGAAATAATATGTCAACATTACAAAATGCGGGGGGGGGGAAAACAAATCTTTCTCACCTCCACCTGCTCAGAATAAAGCTTTTACAGTGTTCAGTTTTGGGAACAGTACCCAGAATGTGTTCTGTGGTTTTGTTGTATTATGTAAAGCTCCAGGAAGCTACTCCAGTCCCTTAGTGAGTCAATCATAGAGCAGTACACTGGCATCTAGCCCCTCACTCCCCCTATAGAGTACAATAGTATGAGTCATAATACCCATAAAACCTAGCGGTCAAACAAGGAAATGGTTCCAATCATTTTTCCATCATTAATTTTTCCCCGTAGGGTTTTTTAGAAACACTTAATGTAAGGGCTGTGTTTTGTGTAGGCATATTCTGGCGTGACGTTTTGATAACCATGTAAATATCTCTAGGACAAGGGGACTTTTATCAATATGTTCACCTTTATTCACCCCCCAAAAATGAAATGCTAATGTGGCTATCATAAAGAACAACAAATGCCATGATGATCTGGACGAGACTGCCGAATCGAGGCAAAAGTAAGAATCTCTGATTAACTATCTAATGTTAGCTACATTTTGTAATTGATACATTGGCTACATTTCTTTAAATTGACAATTCTGTGAACTGTCTTGTGCAAGTTTTAAATTGACCTGTTAGCAAAGGTGTCATCTAGAGATGCCGTGCAGGAGCTTGCAGAGATTAGTAGTCTTGCATGATGTCTACTTTGATGCTAATTAGCATTTTCGAATCTGAGGGTAAATAGAGCCGACTATATTGATGTCGCCTTGTCCAAGAGAGATTTACATGGTTATCAAAACGCCATGCCAGGGTAAGCCTACATGAAACACAGCCCTTATTTTAAGGGATTCTTAAAGTACCTTTGGGAAAAATGTATGTTGGAAAAACGATTGGAACCATTTCCATGTTTGAAGGCTATGTTTTATGGGTATTATGACACCTCCACTGTGGGGCTCTATCCCTCACCTCTCCCTCGCCATTACAGTAACCCAACACCAACTCCCTCCCCTCCATGTGTCTTTACAGAGTGAAGTGTAACCATAATAATCATGGGGGTTTGGCATTTGCGTGTCCTTGGATCGCCTGGCATGTTAATTATGGGACCTCCTCTCCCTGTCTCTCTACCTTCCTGATTGCATGCAGGGACACTTCTGGTCCCATTAGGGGCAGGGGTAGCGGGTGACAGTGGGTAGGGGGGGTTGGGGACTTTAGAGCTTGGGAGTTGGGGTCCAAGCAGGGGGCTTGCAGTGTGTCCCTTGGTTGGGGGGGAAGGGGTCAGGAGCAGCCCACCTCTGCTCTAGCCTTTAACGCCCTCTTGTAAGACAATCCTCCCTCTAGTCCAGTGGGTTTATGATGGGGAACCTCAGAGGAGAGGAGACAGGCTTTACACTGGGTTACCCTCAGCGCTAGATAGGACACGTAGCTGACTGTACGGAGTTACCTCACCACCAAATGGCCCTTTGGGCCTCATTAGGGAATATCTTTTACACCCTGTCTTACATATGCTCACTCACTCACTTTCTTCTTTTACACTCCCAAACTCCTTACTGACATACTCACACTCAATAGGTTACTTATTTACACACAGTCACTGTGTCTGTCAGTCAGTAGCTCCAGTATCTCTCTTAATCACACTAATAGCAGCTACTAGTCAATCCCGCAGGGACGGAGAGATCAGGGGAGATGGGTAGGGGCATGGGCCTGTCCCAGCCACTGACTGACCACAGACCACAGGTTCAGGAACTATTCTGAGCTATTCTCCCCCCACCTCCTCACTCCCTCTCTCCTCAATCCCTCTTCCTCTCTTTCTCTTCTTCGTCTCTCCCTCCTCGCTCCCTCTCTCTGTCCAGAGGGAGTAATGATATTTTTCTAATTAACTGGTTGGCTGATGCTTTCTCAGGGCCAGCTGAGCAAGGCTAGGGGCCAGATCTCACCCTGCCTCCACCATCCCGTCCAGTGCTATCCCTGGTTCAGCTGGGTGAAGCTAGGGGCCAGATTACTCTTCCCCCTGACTCCCTCCCTCCTCCGCCTGGCTCTCTCCCCAAAAACAGCTCCAGCACCAGGCCCCTAGCAGCCCCTCCAGACGTGGGGAAACCCAACCCTCTAATCTCTTTCTATCTCTCTCACTGCCTGATATTTTTTGTCAGCCTTTCCAACTTTCCATTTCAGTCGTGCAGGCTGCAGGGCCGGACACCTGAACCCCCTGTCTATTCTGGTCCTCAAGAGTTATCCAGCCAGCAACCTCTCTCCCTCCCTCTCCCTGCCTCCCTCCTCACACCCTCCTCTCCTCCGTGCCCCAGTCCATCCCCTGGGGGCAGTTAAGTTTCTCCAGTCTCTTGGGCCCCCCAGCTATGTGGCTATGTGCTTCAAGTCATGATAAGCATGCAAGCCTCCAAGCTCAACACCAGGCTTTCTCCTAAGCCTCTGCCCTGACCTCCCCCACCTGCCCCCTGACCCTCGGCGATCTATGCACGGGCACACACACACAAAAACTCTCCTCACCATCCTATCCCCACAGGTGTGCCCATCACCTCCCTCAAAAGAGGAAGGTGACAGGCAGGTGTAAACTGAATGATGGATGGGTGAAACATATATGAACCCGGTCTCACCCTATCTCTATCTCTCCCTCCCTCTCTCCCTCCACTGTCTCACTCCTCCGCCTTCTCCCTCCTATCTCACTTAACCCCCCCCCCATTTAACGTCTGCTAGTACCCTTTATCCATCTCCTCTCCCCCTCCATCACTCCTCGAGCTCACCCCAAGCCCTGGTTGTGTGTGTGTGTGTGTCCCTCTGCGTCTGAATAATTCATGCTTAACCTATTTCATTAGGGAGATTTGCTCTGAACAGAGAGAGACAGAGTAATTGAGTCCTCTTAACTGTGTGTGTGTCTGTGACTGACTGTTAGTGTAAACATTCTAACACAGCGATAGCAGCATCGAGCGACTGTAAGAAGAGTCTGAGGAGCCACCAGTCTCTATCCCTCTCTCCTTTTCACAGTTACCTAGTTTATTTCATTCTCTCTCTCTCTCTCTCTCTCTCTTTCTTACTCACATTCCCTCATTCAGTCCCTCACTCACTCACTCACTCATTCACTCACTCACTCACTCATTCAATCACTCACCTGCTCACTCACTCACTCACTCACTCACTCACTCACTCACTCACTCACTCACTTACTCACTCACTCACTCACCGTTTCCTGCTAACCAAATCAGTCTTTCACAATACTTGGCGGTGCTGGGGATTGGCTGTCTTGTTGATCATTGCACAATACTAGTGTTGTTGGTAATATCCTGGTCAGATGGGTGACTGACGTGGCTACAGACGAGTAGTGCCTTCATTACTGGTCTCTATTACTCATAGTGTCTCTCTCAGGGCTTGGCAGGCTGTTTTTATTTTTGTATTTATTTAACTAGGCAGTTGGGACAACACTGTGGTTAGGGTCAGCGTCCAATACTAATTATACACACCTGTCCTCAACCGGGTTAAGTGTACAGCCAGGACCAGGGTATACAAATGCACGTGTGCATGCATACACCCGCATACACACGTGTTTGTCAGCTGCTTGTATTTCTGCTCATGGACTGCAGAGGGGGCTGTGCACTGTGAATGCAGGCAGGACCAGGCCCGGTGACCTGAATGATTTCAGAGGATGGTCTATCTATGAGCCTTACATCTGACATTGTCGGTCGGGCTGAATGTGTGAAAGTACATGTGAGATGCATGTTGCAGGTGTCCTCTACCCTCTACTGTATGTCACTAAGGTAATCACAGACGGGACAATCCCGAACGTAATAATTTAGGTGGCCACCACAGCCTCCAGCTTGACCTAACCCTCTCTGTAACTGGTTGGGGGAGGTGACAGTGGAGAGTGCTGAACAGGAGATGGATTAGGTTTTGGCTTTAGGCCCTCAAAGGATCAAGAATAGGGGCACTACTCTTGACTTAACCACATTTTCCGGCCAGATCCACTCCTTAAAGCCCTCTCTGGAACAGAAATGTGTTCTGTGTATGGGGGCTGCGGAGTTGACCGCGTCATAAGAAGGTGTGAGGGGGAGTCTGAATGTCACACCTGACCCTCCACGCCTGTCCAGCTGTATGATACTTAACGTCACCCTTCTCCAGACAGCTCTGCGCATGCTGCTGAATACTAATATGTACACTACGCACATATGCACGACGATTACACACATGCAGTGCATTCGGAAAGTATTCAGACCCCTTCCCCTTTTCCACATTTTGTTACGTTACAGCCTTATTCTAAAACGGACTCAATTAATTTCCCCCCTCATCAATCTACACACAATACCGCATAGTGACAAAGCGCAAAACCAGTTTTTAGAAATGTTTGCAAATGTAAAAAAAAACTAAAACAGAAATACCTTATTTACTTAAGTATTCAGACCCTTTGCTATGAGACTCGAAATTGAGCTCAGGTGCATCCTGTTTCCTTTGATCATCCTTGAGCTGTTTCTTAAACTTGATTGAAGTCCACCTGTGGTGAAAGGCACAAATCTGTCAATATAAAGGTCCCACAGTTGACAGTGCATGTCAGAGCAAAAATCAAGACATGAGGTCAAAGGAGCTCCGAGACAGGATTGTGTTGAGGAACAGATCTGCGGAATGCTACCAAAACATTTCTACAGCATTGAAGGTCCCCAAGAACACAGTGGCCTCCATCATTCTTAAATGGAAGAAGTTTGGAACCTACAAGACTCTTCCGAGAGCTGGCCACCCGGCCAAACTGAGCAATCGAGGGAGAAGTGCCTTGGTCAGGGAGGTGACCAAGAACCCAATGGTCACTCTGACAGAGCTCCAGAGTTCCTCTGTGGAGATGGGCGAACCTTCCAGGAGGACAACCATCTCTGCAGCACTCCACCAACCAGGCCTTTATGGTAGAGTGGCCAGACGGAAGCCACTTCTCAGTAAAAGGCACATGACAGCCCGCTTGGAATTTGCCAAAAGGCACCTAAAGGACTCTCAGACAATGAGAAACAAGATTCTCTGGTCTGATGAAACCAAGATTGAACACTTTGGCTTGGATGCAAAGTTTCAGGTTTGGAGGAAACCTGGCACCATCATGTGGTATGTTTTTCAGTGCAGGGACACACTCAATTGCATACTTTAAAAAATCTGAAATAGTATTTCAAAATTCTCTGCGCCCCACACACTACTCTGTTTGAGACAGGGAAGAGGAGAGAGAGAGAAAGAGAAGGAGGGGGTGAGAGGAGAGCGACTGTGAGAGAGAGTACAGTATTGATTTGGGGGCAGTTCATTCTGTGCTGTCCCTGGTGAGTTGCTCTGGGGGAAATAGCTAGTTTGTCTCCTGTCACTTTGGCTTCACAGTTAAAGAAAGAAAAGAGCGGAGAAAGAAAACCACTTGTCTCCCTAAACGAGAGCATCAAGATCAAAGGGACGTGGGGAGATCTAGAACAGACGCGTGCGTGCGTGCGTGCGTGCGGTGGAGAAGGTTGTATTGATCATTGCTCGTTTACTGTCCCTCGTTCCCTGGTGAATTGCACTGTGGGAAGTGGTTAATTTGTCGCCTGTCCAGGGGGGGCTTGGACAAGATGCGTGCATACAGTATGTGTGTGTGTGGTCATTTGTCTCCTGTCCAGAGTCGTTCTCAACTGTTAAAAGCCTCGCTCTGTCTCTGTGGTGACAATGTGATGTCATTGATCCCTCTGTCCAATGACGGTAATGCTGGACTAACTGGCCTCATTAACATAATGTATACATTAAATACTGTAGAAATTGTATAGGAAGAAAGTAACAGTTATGAAAGAATGAAGAAGCATTGTACTCTTTGTGATCTAGGAGGCTAAAAGCCTATTCAAATTGAAGAGAGTTGAAGCATTGGTATGCAGACAAAATTTAATTTCATATAATATGTACATAAACCTTTCAATTTACATTTGCAACAGAATGTCTTGTGCCGAGAGGGTTCGGGGACATTTACCTTAAACATCCCATTTTTGCAACCTATTTTGCAACCTGTATGGTGCAGCTGTCAAGTTTTTGGACCTTAAATAAAAAAGTATAGCAGTTTCATTTATCACAATTTTCTTTAGCCAATTTTGTTATTTTAATGCATGGCTGACAGACAAGTTCTTTACCTTCTCTGCTTTCCACTTGCCTCCTCCATTTCTGCTATAGTGCTGCAATCAGTTAGTTGTAATTTTGTGTAGAGCAGGCTTCCATATATTTTGGTTAACTGCGTGTGTGACAACTCCACCAGTCCTATTTATGATATTATATACAATTATATATTATTATAAAATATATACATTTTTTCATCAATCGTACTTTTGAGTTGAACCATAATATTTGTTCTGGTGGATTAAACTGAAATTGCAACCAGTTTTCTATTGCTTGTTTTAAAAATAGCAATATTTTGAAAATTATTTCATTTTCAAATAACCGAAAGTGAGAGGTGGTAATCTGATGAAGGGAAACAGGCCATCCTTGAACACGGGATGAGCCATTCTTACTAATCTGCTAGAGAACTGGTTCGGATTTAAGTATATTTTTTGTATGACTGGAGCCTTTAGTGAGCGGTCCAATGCTTTAATATTTTATAACTTTTGCCCACCTAATTCCTATTCATTATATGAATATGTCAGTTTAATTTTGTCTGGCTTGCCGTTCCAAATAAAGTGGTATAGTTATTGCTCATATTTAAAAAGACACGTCGCTGGGTGTAGGCAGGGCCATAAGTAAATAGGTAAACTGTGACATGACTAAAGAATTAATCAGGGTGATTTTTCCACAAATACACAGGTGTTGTCCTTTCCATGGTAACATAATTTTATCTAATTTGGCTAACTTTCTTTTGAAATGTATTGTAGTTAGGATTTATTTTGGGATATGAATACCGATCATGTCCACTTATTCATCGGACCATTTTATTGGTAAACTACACAGTAATGTAAAAGTTTTTTTTTTTTTTTTGATATCCATTATGTAATGTAGTGCATTTATCATAATTCAGTTTTAATCCAGAGAGGTTAGAAAAATTGTCTAGATCCTCTGAGGCTGTGCAGGGATCCAAATTGCAGATTTAAATATACATACATACAGTTGAAGTCGGAAGTTTACATACACCTTAGCCAAATACATTTAAACTCAGTTTTTCACAATTCCTGACATTTTATCCGAGTAAAGTCTCTGTTTTAGGTCAGTTAGGATCACCATTTTATTTTAAGACTGTGAAATGTCAGAATAGTTGTAGAGAGAGTGATGTATTTCAGCTTTTATTTATTTTATCACATTTCCAGTGGGTCAGAAGTTTACATACACTCAATTAGTATTTGGTAGCATTGCCTTTAAATTGTTTAACTTGGGTCAAACATTGCGGGTAGCCTTCCACAAGCTTCCCACAATAAGTTGGGTGAATTTTGGCCCATTCCTCCTGACAGAGCTGGTGTAACTGAGTCAGGTTTGTAGGCCTCCTTGCTCGCACACACTTTTTCAGTTCTGCCCACAAATGTTCTATGGGATTGAGGTCATGGCTTTGTGATGGCCACTCCAATACCTTGACTTTGTTGTCCTTAAGCCATTTTGCCACAACTTTAGAAGTATGATTGGGGTAATTGTCCATTTGAAAGAACCATTTGCGACCAAGTTCCTGACTGATGTCTTGAGATTTTGCTTCAATATATCCACATATTTTCACTCTTAATGATGCCATTTATTTTGTGAAGTGCACCAGTCCCTCCTGCAGCAAAGCACCCCCACAACATGATGCTGCCACCCCTGTGCTTCACGGTTGGGATTGTGTTCTTTGGCTTGCAAGCCTCCCCCTTTTTCCTCCAAACATAACGATGGTCATTATGGCCAAACAGTTCTATTTTTGTTTCATCAGACCAGAGGACATTTTTCAAAAAAGCACGATCTTTGTCCCCATGTGCAGTTGCAAACCTTAGTCTGGCTTTTTTATGGCGGTTTTGGAGCAGTGGCTTCTTCCTTGCTGAGCGGCCTTTCAGGTTATGTCGATATAGGACTCATTTTACTGTGGATACAGATACTTTTGTGCTGGGATTGATTTGCACTTTTTGTACCAGCGTACGTTAATCTCTAGGAGACAGAACGCGCCTTCTTCCTGATCATGGTCCCATGGTGTTTATACTTGTGTACTATTGTTTGTATAGATGAATGTGGTACCTTCAGGCGTTTGGAAATTGCTCCCAAGGATGAATCAGACTTGTGGAGGTCTACAATTGTTTTTCTGACGTCTTGGCTGATTTCTTTTGATTTTCCCATGATGTCAAGCAAAGAGGCACTGAGTTTGAAGGTTGGCTTTGAAATACGTCCACAAGTACACCTCCAATTGACTGAAATTATGTCAGTTAGCCTATCAGAAGCTTCTAAAGCCATGACATCATTTTCTGGAATTTTCCAGGCTGTTTAAAAGGCACTGTCAAATTAGTGTATGTAAACTTCTGACCCACTTGAATTGTGATACAGTGAAAGTGAAATAATCTGTCTGTAAACAATTGTTGGAAAAATTACTTGTATCATGCACAAAGTAGATGTCCTAACCGACTTGCCAAAACTATGGTTTGTTAACAAGAAATTTGTGGAGTGTTTGAAAAATGAGTTTAAAACTTCCGACTTCAACTGTAAACTTCCGACTTCAACTGTGTGTACACTTAGAAATGTCCTTATTTTTGAAAGAAAAGCCAATTTTTTATTTTTATTTTCCTTCCCGTGATATCCAATTGTTAATAGTTGCTATCTTGTCTCATCGCTACAACTCCCGTACGGGCTCGGGAGAGACGAAGGTCCTCCGAAACACAACCCAACCAAGCCGCACTGCTTCTTAACACAGCGCACATCCAACCCGGAAGCCAGCCGCACCAATGTGTCGGAGAAAACCCGCGCACTGCGCCCGGCCCGCCACAGGAGTCGCTAGTGCGCCATGAGACAAGGATATCCCTATCGGCCAAACCCTCCCTAACCCGGACGACGCTAGGTCAATTGTGCGTCGCCCCACGGACCTCACGGTCGCGGCTGGCTGCGACAGAGCCTGGGCGCGAACCCAGATTCTCTGGTGGCACAGCTAGCACTGCGATGCAGTGCCCTAGCCCACTTCGCCACCCGGGAGGCCAAAATAACATCAAATTGATTGGAAATACGGTGTAGACTTTGTCAATGTTGTTATTTTATTTTTTATTTTACATTTATTTTACTAGGCAAGACACATCCTTATTTTCAATGACGGCCTAGGAACAGTGGGTTAACTGCCTTGTTCAGGAGCAGGACAACATTTTTACCTTGTCAGCTCGGGGATTCGATCTTGCAACCTTCTGGTTACTAGTCCAACGCTCTAATTTTTTGGCTTCCAGCCGCCCGATAGTAAATGACTATTGTAGCTGGGAAATGGCAGATTTTTGTTATGGAATAGGCGTACAGAGGCCCATTATCAGCAACCCTCACTCCTGTGTTCCAATGGCATGTTGTGTTAGCTAATCCAAGTTCATAATTTTAAAAAGGTAATTAATCATTAAAAAAACCTTGTGCAATTATGTTAGCACAGCTGAAAACTGTTGTCCTGATTATGGAAGCAATAAAACTGGCCTTAAGACTAGTTGAGTATTTGGAGCATCAGCATTTGTGGATTCGATTACAGGCTCAAAATGGCCAGAAACAGAGAACTTTATTCTGAAACTCGCCAGTTTATTCTTGTTCTGAGAAATTAAGGCTATTCCATGCGAGAAATTGCCAAGAAACTGAAGATCTTGTACAACGCTGTGTTATACTCCCTTCACAGAACAGCGCAAACTGGCTCTAACCAAAATAGAAAGTGGGAGGCCCCCTGTGCACAACTGAGCAAGAGGACAAGTACATTAGAGTGTCTATTTTGAGAAAGAGACGCCTCACAAGTCCTCACCTGGCAGCTTCATTAAATTGTACCTGCAAAACACCAGTCTCAACATCAACAGTGAAGAGGCGACTCCGGGATGCTGGCCTTCTAGGCAGAGTTCCTCTGTCCAGCTTCTGTGTTCTTTTCCCATCTTAATCTTCTAGGCAGAGTTGCAAAGAAAAAGCCATGTCTCAGACTGGCAAATAGAAATAAAAGATTAAGATGGGAAAAGAACACAGACACTGGACAGAGGAACTCTGCCTAGAAGGCCAGCATCCCGGAGTCGCCTCTTCACTGTTGACATTGAGACTGGTGTTTTGGCATAAAACGAAGCATGTGTGTCCATGTATGCTGATGATTCAACCATCAGCAACCACAGCTAATGAAGTCACTGAAACCCTTAAAAAAGAGTTGCAGTGTGTTTTGGAATGGGTGGCCAGTAAGAAACTGGTCCTGAACATCTCTAAAACTAAGAGCATTGAATTTGGTACAAATAATTTCCTAAGTTCTAGACCTGGCTGCTGAACAAGTTGAGGAGACTAAATGACTTGGCGTTACCTTAGATTGTAAACTGTCATGGTCAAAACATATAGAGTCAACGGTTGTAAAGATGGGGAGAGGAGAAAGCAAGTTCTGCAGGCTCTAGTTTTGTCTAAGTAGTGTGGTCGAGTGCTGCAAGGAAAGACCCAGTTAAGCTGCAGCTAGCCCAGAACAGAGCGGCATATCTTGCTCGACATTGTAATCGTAGGGCTGATATAAATACTATGCTTGCCAGTCTCTCTTGGCTATGATTTAAGGAGACACTGACAGCTTCACTTCTTTTTATAAGAAACATTCATGTGTTGAAAATCCCAAATTGTTTGCGTAGTCAACTTACACACAGCTCTGACACACACTTACCCCACCAGGCATGCCACCAGGGGTCTTTTCACAGTCCCCAAATCCAGAACAAATTCAAGAAAGAGTACAGTATTATATAGAGCCATTATTGCATGGAACTCCGTTTCATCTCATATTGCTCAAATAAACAGCAAACCTTGTTTAAAAAAACCCAGATAAACCAACACCTCACGGCACAACGCCTCTCCTCTATTTGACCTAGATAGTTTGTGTCTATGTATTGATATGTAGGCTACGTGTGCCTTCAAAAAATGTTTTATGTAGTTCTGTCAGTGAGCTGTTGTCTATTACTGTTCTGTATTATGTCATGTTTCATGTTTCGTGTGGACCCTAGGAAGAGGGAAAGGGGAAAGGGGGATACCTAGTCAGTTGTACAACTGAATGCATTCAACTGAAATGTGTCTTCCGCATTTAACCCAGCCCCTTTGAATCAGAGAGGTATGGGGGGCTGCCTTAATCGACTTTTGCAACAGCTAATGGGGATCCTAATAAAATACCAAATGTGTGAAAATCTGGTGCTTACCAGAATTAGAGGATGAAGGTGAGATCCAGAGAGTGTGGTGAAAGAATTGATGGTTAAAGTGTTTTGTATCGTGTTCTTTGTATGCCATTTTTATATTTGAGAATTAACCAATGATATTAGGCCACATTTGGCCATGATTACAGACATCTGTGTGTCTTTTGACACTATATAAACGAGTCAACCCGCAGTGTTTGTGATCACACCCTGATGAAGACAGCTTGGATGTCGAAACGTTGGACATTACATTTTTGCATCTGAGCTCCTGCATCGGCTCTCCTTTGTTTTGAAGTTTTCTACTCCGCTGGCCAGCACCTCGCCTAAAAAGGTGTGCGTTTCTTTTTCTTCTGAAGCGTTTCAGATCCCAGGCGACATTGTTGACCAAATTAAACTCTAATGCGTATATCGTTTTGGACAGAGAGGACAGCGATACGAGTGCCCAATCGTTGCCAAATTAGCATCCTTTAAAGATATATAATGGTTAAAAGCCTGGGCAAAAGACTCGCCGGCTTTAAAATAGGTGTGAACAATCACTTCCCAAAGGAAATCACAGAACGACGCAAAGTACTGTATCAACTCTTCTAAGACAATAGACTAAAAGGGAGACGTGTAGCTCTCATAGTCGACAAGCTATACATTGATAACCAACTGTTCTGAGACACCAAGACCACTCCATGGCTATTCTAAATCACTAACACTATTAATGGTAGGGATTGTAATAAAAAAATGTTATGATAATACTAATATACAACAATTAATAAACTATAAATACGCTATACTATTGAAGTTACTTAAAATAATTAGTATTACATTTTTTATGTGTAGTATTTATATATCGATAAAAGATATAGGACAATTCATGAAATAATATATCCCCACATACAAGAATCCACAACACAAAATTCCCAAGCCCGAAATTAGGCAGGAATCAACACGGTAGAAATAAAAACACAACAAACAGAGGACAAAGGGCACAGTATATGGGTATGTACGGGTGTATGTGTGGGGAGTGCAGGTGTGTAGGCAGATGGGGTGCATGTGTGATTGGAAAAGTGTGATTAGTTAAGTGAGTGAGTAATTAAAGTGGTTGCAAATGCCAGAGCCCATGTGTTTATGCGAGCAGGCATTAACTCAGCATTTTTAAGGTTAGGGATAAGTTTAGGAATTAACTCCGGATGGTTAAAGTAAGGGTTAAGGTTTGGGATAGGATTAAAACCAAAATATCTATCGCTGGATATGAACATGCAACCTTTGGAATCAGAGGCAGATTGTCACGCCCTGACCATAGAGAGCCTGTTATTCTCTATGTTGGTTAGGTTGGGGTGTGACTAGGGTGGGTCATCTAGGTAATTATATATCTATGTTGGCCTGGTATGATTCCCAATCAGAGGCAGCTGTTTATCGTTGTCTCTGATTGGGGATCATATTTAGGCAGCCATTTCCCCTTTGTGCTTTGTGGGATCTTGTCTTGGTATAGTTGCCTGTGAGCACTACTCTGAGCTTCATGTTTCGTTTTTTCACTTTATTGTTTTTGTTATTTGAGTTTTCTCTTCCTAATAAAAAGGATGGAAACATACCACGCTGCATTTTGGTCCACTCCTTATGCCGATCGTGACACAGATGCTTACGCCCATCCACCATCCCCGTCTACAACACCTAAACCTTTTTAATGGTAACAGAGATCACTGTTGCTACTAGTGGCCGGTTTCCACTTCATCTCCCAATGTCCTCAAACATGGATGGACATCGAATACTGACTTGTATCACGGGTGACCTGGCTGATGTAAAAGGGGCAACTTGGAGCAGTATTATGTGGCCAGTTTGGCCCCTAACTGACTAGCTGTTTACAATACAACCTCAGCCTCCTACTTAGAAACACATGTTTACGACTAGTCGGCACTCATGAGGGGCCACTAAGATGCTTGTGGAATGAATTAAATTAATGAAAAAATAAATAATTAGTGTCAAATCTCGAATTGGCAAACCATTCCTTATTGGATTAATTAACACATAAACAAACATTACAATAATTCACTATGGTAATGAAATGAAAATTCTTCTTCCGGGGTTCTCTGCGTTTCACATCGCATAAAGAGTGAAAAAAAAGTATGGTAAAAATGTAATGCATAATAGTAAATGACATCCCTAGAGCAGTAAAATAATATACATACATACATTCACACTGTATAACATATACATCTACAGACAAATAAATACAGGGAAAAAAAGTTTAAAAAGACAAACAAGTCCCTTGATCCCCATTGGGCACAAAGAGAAGATTAATATGGGAGACAAGCCAATACACAATCTATATACACATGCCATTAACCACATAGAAGCTAAATCATTTTTACATTTTAATTATATGTAGCCCTTTTTCTTTTATTCCCGGCTTTATTTAAATATTCCGCAAAAGGAAATACACAATGGACGAAAAACCATTTCAATTTCCCCTCATCACTCAGCCACATAATGCCAGGGTATATCTGGTGGGCTTTCTGGAATAAGAGCAACTGTATATCGTGGTAGAAAGGGCAATAGAGGATGAAATGAGTTTAAAATCAGAGTGTATTTGTCACATACACATGGTTAGCAGATGTTAATACGAGTGTAACGAAATGCTTGTGCTTCTAGTTCCAACAGTGCAGTAATATCTAACAAGTAATCTAACAAATTCACAACGACTACCTTATACACACAAATGAGCGATGGCCGTGCGGCATAGGCAAGATGCAGTAGATGGTATAGAATACAGTATATACATATGAGATGAGTAATGTAGGATATGTAGACAATATTAAAGGGCTGTTATTTAAAGTGACTAGTGATACCTTTATTAAATCCATTTATTACATTTATTAAAGTGGCCAGTGATTTGAGTCTGTATGTTGGCAGCAGCCTCTCTCTGGTAGTGATGGCTGTTTTTTTCAGTCTCTCAGTCCCAGCTTAAATGCACCTGTACTGACCTTGCCTTCTGGATGATAGCGGGGTGAACAGGCAGTGACTCCGGTGGTTGTTGTCCTGGAGGGCAGGTAGTTTGCCCCCGGTGATGCGTTGTGCAGACCGCTCTACCCTCAGGAGAGCCTTGCGGTTGTGGGCAGAGCAGTTGCTGTACCAGGCGGTGATACAGCCCGACAGGATGCTCTCGATTGTGCATCTGTAAAAGTTTGTGAGTGGTTTAGGTGACTTGTCAAATTTCGTCAGCCTCCTTCACCACACTGTCTGTGTGGGTGGACCATTTCAGTTTGTCCGTGATTTCCACCTTCTCCACTACTGTCCCGTCGATGTGGATGGGGGGATGCTCCCTCTGCTGTTTCCTGAAGTCCACAATCATCTCCTTTTGTTTTGTTGATGTTTTAAAAATAAAAAATATATTTCACCTTTATTTAACCAGGTAAGCTAGTTGAGAAGTTCTCATTTACAACTGCGACCTGGCCAAGATAAAGCAAAGCAGTGCAACACAAACAACAACACAGAGTTACACATGGAATAAACAAGCGTGCCGTCAATAACACAATAGAAAAGAAAGAAAGTCTATATACAGTGTGTGCAAATGGCGTGAGGAGGTAAGGCAATAAATAGGCCCAAGTAGTGAAGTAATTACAATTTAGCAAATTAACACTGGAGTGATGAGAAAATGATGATGTGCAAGTAGAAATACTGGTGTGCAAAAGAGCAGAAAAGTAAATAAAAACAATATGGGGATGAGGTAGGTAGATTGGTTGGGCTATTTATAGATGGGTTATGTACAGCTGCAGCGATCGGTTAGCTGCTCAGATTGCTGATGTTTAAAGTTAATGAGGGATATATAAGTCTCCAGCTTCAGCGATTTTTGCAATTTGTTCCAGTCATTGGCAGCAGATGTTGAGTGAGAGGTTATTTTCCTGACACCACACTCCGAGGGCCCTCACCTCCTCCCTGTAGGCCGTCTCATCATAGTTGGTAATCAAGCCTACCACTGTAGTGTCATCTGCAAACTTGATGATTGAGTTAGAGGCGTGCATGGCCACGCAGTCATGGGTGAACAGGGAGTACAGGAGAGGGCTGAGAACGCACCCTTGTGGGGCCCCAGTGTTGAGGATAAGCGGGGTGGAGATGTTGTTTCCTACCCTCACCACCTGGGACTGGCCCGTCAGAAAGTCCAGGACCCAGTTGCACAGGGCGGGGCCGAGACCCAGGGTTTCGAGCTTAGTGATGAGTTTGGAAGGTACTATGGTGTTAAATGCTGAGCTGTAGTCAATGAACAGCATTCTTACATAGGTATTCCTCTAGTCCAGATGGGATAGGGCTGTGTGATGGCCATTACGTCATCTGTCGACCTATTGGGTGGTAAGCAAATTGGAGTGGGTCTAGGGTATCAGGTAGGGTGGAGGTGATATGATCCTTGACTAGTCTCTCAAAGCACTTCATGATGACAGAAGTGAGTGCTACGGGGCGATAGTAATTTTGCTCAGTTACCGTAGCTTTCTTTGGAACAGGAACAATGGTGGCCATCTTGAAGCATGTGGGCACAGAAGACTGGGATAGGGATTGATTGAATATGTCCGTAAACACATCAGCCAGCTGGTCTGCGCATGCTCTGAGGACGCGGCTATACACGGCTGTGACTATAATCGAAGAGAATTCTCTTGGTAGATAATTCGGTCGGCATTTGATTGTAAGGAATTCTAGGTCAGGTGAACAAAGGACTTCCTGTATGTTATGATTACACCATGAGTCGTTAATCAGAAGGCATACACCCCTGCCCTTCTTACCAGAGAGATGTTTGTTACTGTTGGCGCGATGCGTGAAGAAACCGGGGGGCTGTACCGACTCTGACAACAAGTCCCAAGTGAGCCATGTTTCCGTGAAACAGAAAACGTTACAATCTCTGATGTCTCTCTGGAATGCAACTCGTGCCCTAATTTCGTCCACCTTGTTGTCTAGAGATTGGACATTGGTGAGTAAGCGGTGGATGGTGTGCTCGCCTTCTAAGTCTGACCAGTAGGCTGCCCCGTCTGCCTCTCCTGCGGCGACCGCATTGTTTTGAGTCGGCCTCTGGGATAAGGTCCCATGTTCAGGGTTGCGGTCTGGACAAAGGCTCCGCTTCGAGAAAGTCGTATTCGTGGTCGTAATGTTGGTAAGTTGACGTTGCTTTTATATGCAGTAGTTCTTCCCAGCTGTATGTAATAACAGTTGCTTTTTTTCTGGGCTAACAATGTAAGAAACAATACATACAAAAACAAATTACTGCATAGTTTCCTAAGGACCTGAAGCGAGGCGACCATCTCTGTCGGCGCCATTGTTGAAAGTTCATTCTCTATTTCTTAGAGGTCACAATAGTTACATAGTCTTTCCTCTTCCATTTCGCCACAATACCGACCTGTTTCAATATGCGGAGGCAATATCCCTGATCTTACCTGTGCATATAGCGATCTTTTGCTTTTAGGTAGGTTATACATAATATACAGTTGAAGTCGGAAGTTTACATACACCTTAACCAAGTACATTTAAACTCAGTTTTTTCACAATTCCTAACATTTAATCCTAGTAAAAATTCCTTGTCTTAGGTCAGTTAGGATCACCACTTTATTTTAAGAATGTGAAATGTCAGAATAGTTGTAGAGAGAGTGATGTATTTCAGCTTTTATTTATTTTATCACATTTCCAGTGGGTCAGAAGTTTACATACACTCAATTAGTATTTGGTAGCATTGCCTTTACATTTTTTAACTTGGGTCAAATGTTTCGGGTAGCCTTCCACAAGCTTCCCACAATAAATTGGGTGAATTTTGGCCCATTCCTCCTGACAGAGCTGGTGTAACTGAGTCAGGTTTGTAGGCCTCCTTGCTCGCACATGCTTTTTCAGTTCTGCCCACAAATGTTCTATGGGATTGAGGTCATGGCTTTGTGATGGCCACTCCAATACCTTGACTTTATTGTCCTTAAGACATTTTGCCACAACTTTGAAAGTATGCTTGGGGTCATTGTCCATTTGGAAGACCCATTTGCGACCAAGATTTAACTTCCTGACTGATGTCTTGAGATGTTGCTTCAATATATCAAGCCTCCCCCTTTTTCCTACAAACATAACGATGTTCATTATGGCCAAACAGTTCTATTTTTGTTTCATCAGAAAAGTACGATCTTTGTCCCCATGTGCAGTTGCAAACCATAGTCTTGCGTTTTTATGGCGGTTTTGGAGCAGTGGCTTCTTTCTTGCTGAGCGGCCTTACCGGTTATGTCGATATAGGACTCGTTTTACTGTGGATATAGATACTTTTGTACCTGTTTCCTCCAGCATCTTTACAAGGTCCTTTGCTGTTGTTCTGGGATTGATTTGCTCTTTTCGCACAAAAGTACGTTAATCTCTAGGAGACAGAACGCGTCTCCTTCCTGAGCGGTATGACGGCTACGTGGTCCCATTGTGTTTATACTTGCGTGCTATTGTTTGTACAGATGAACGTGGTACCTTCAGGCGTTTGGAAATTGCTCACAAGGATGAACCAGACTTGTGGAGGTCTACCATTTTTTTCTGAGGTCTTGGCTGATTTCTTTTGATTTTCCCATGATGTCAAGCAAAGAGGCCCTGAGTTTGAAGGTATGCCTTGAAATACATCCAGAGGTACACCTCCAATTGACTCAGGCTAATTGACATGATTTATCAGAAGTTTCTAAAGCCATGACATCATTTTCTGGAATTTTTAAAGGCACTGTCAATTTAGTGTATGTCAACTTCTGATCCACTGTAATTGTGATATTGTGATAAGTGAAATAATCTGTCTGTAAACAATTGTTGGAAAATTACTTGTGTCATGCACAAAGCAGATGTTCTAACCGACTTACCTAACTATAGTTTGCTAACAAGACATTTGTGGAGTGGTTGAAAAATTAGTTTTAATGACTCCAACCTAAGTGTATGTTAACTTCTGACTGTATCTCTCACACACACAAATATGCCCTTAATCGAACAATACGTTCTCATTTTGGGTTCATGATTAATCTCCTCCACCCATTTTATTTTCTTATTGCTTCAAAAAAAATTTATTCATATCTATGTCTCCCTTATTTTGGTTTTCGTACAGATGTTCACAGTCAGACTCTTGAAAAAGGTCAGACATTTCAGTTGCCCAGGCTCCCCCTATGGATAGATCCCATTGAAAAACTTCACTAGCTATTCTGGCAGTTGGTATATCCAACAGTCTATTCCAAAGTCTCACCATACATACATGCCTTCCATCTCACATCACAGGGTTCCCAGCCCATATCCCCAGTTATTGCAAGTATAGGTGCAAACTTGTGGACACCTGAAAGTAACGTACTGCTCTGTTATGGACATGTTCATTTTTAAAATACCTCTTAGCACGCCACTCTCCTGCTGAATAATCCAGAACACGCATGTCTGATACAGTTTCTAAAACGTAGTCAAACCAATATCTTTGAGTGTTTTTGTGGATGTGGATGTTGGTTTGTGTGTTTGTGCGTTTGATATCGGCCTACCTACATGGACGTGTGAGCCTCTGTGGGTGTGTTTGTGCCGTTCCTCTTTTGACCAAATTATTTAGTAAATGTCATTTGTGTCCGTGGAATGCTTGCGTGTGAGTGTGTGCTTGATTCAGTGCATGTCTGCACTTGTGTGAGGGTGTGTGTGCTAACGTGTGATTGTGTGTTTATCTCTAGATCAATGCAATCTTGCTGTACTCCGTGCTTCCCTGTCTCAAAAGGAGTTAGTGCCCCTGGTCTATTTTAGAGACGATTACACCCCCTCTACTACCCTTACCCTCCCTCCCTCCTCCGGTTAGCCTTTCAGGGCATTCTTAGCCTAACAAGTTTGTACATATTAATGACCAACTTGCAGCGCCGCCTCTCCAGTTACCACGATGACAGGGACCCTTTCGCTAACGCAACACCCCTCTGCCCTAGTGCTGCTCCTCTCGCTTTATCTCTCACTCTCTAACACTCGATTCCCTTTTATCTATCGCCACGAAGACATTCTACTCGGTCTGTTGGTGGAGAGGAGCAATGGTTAGAAAGTTCTGAGACCTGTCCGTGGGACCAGTCACTCTAGAGAGTCGCAGTGTGGTGTGTGTGTGTGTCTCTGTGTGCAGGGCCTCACTCTACACATCTGAGTTGCCGATGCTTGGCTTGGTATACATTATTTTGTCATTGTACGCTCATTTCTGGGACCTTTTCCATTGTGTGCGTGCAGATGCCCGCTCGCGTAGATGCCCGTTCCTCCTGGCGATGCTGAGCGTTTTAGAGTGGGTCCGGTGCCAGTCTAGTCCTGCCCAGAGGGACCAATTACAGCACAGCAGCTGCACCCAGGCACACACACATACAAGCACGCACACACCAGGGTATCCGTTAGGAAAATGTGACGTCGGACAATGTGACCGGGAAGATTTTAATTTGTTGGCCATTTGAGAAATGTACTGCTCTATATGCACTGGGTGCATAACCCATTAGAGCGTCCACCCACGGTAATCAGAATGATAGAAATCACATTTTGATTATAGTAATGCATCTTAGCAGAACATGCAACTCCTGTAATGAAGCAACCAGTAAAACGTTGTTTTCAAACATTTGCGTAAATGCATTTTTGCTGGGAAACACCATTCTCACAGCGCACCTGACGCGAGTGATTCCATATGTGAAACAGAAAGAGGGGAAATCTAAATATGCAACAACTAGGATGGGTAACGGGTTGTTAATATGACTAGGAGTGTGCCTTTGGCTTCTGGACAACGAAAGAAAGTTGATATGACACCCAATAGAACAGGAGAGTAAGGGCATATGAGGAAGTCTTTCATAGGCAGCTCATCCAATAGCTTCCACTAAAGCAAATTGGAAATAAATTTGCCAAAATAATGTAATTAATCTTGTCTATACAGAAATAAATGTAATCATTCAAAATACTGCATCAGAGAGAATGACTTAGCCACAGAGGAATTAAAGATCATTAGCTTTTTAAGAAAAGTAGCTGTGGATTGTTTCAAACCACCAGCTCGTATAGGCCTATGCCTATTTGAGCAGCGTGTGTGGCAATAGGCCTAGCTGGTTAGCGGTCAGTGAAAAGCATCTAAAATATGTGTGACGATGATGTGTCTTGACTATAATTCAAATGTTGTAACAAAAATACACACACACCAATTGAATTCCACTAAATTATGCAAATTAACCCGTAGACCGATAGGCGTGGAGGTCAAATGTAATTCCATCAATGATTTAAAAATCATTATTTTGCAATTGAATCGTTTTTCTCTCCCAGTCAATTTGCCTGGCAACTATTTTATTTATTGGGTTTAATTTATTTTCGTTCAATAGCTAACGGAAGCCCTGGTGCGCACACACACAATCACTGCCTGTAGTGCCACAATTAAGGAGAGCAAGAGAAAGGGGGAGAAGAGAACTAAGAGAAGAAGACGACAGGGGATAGGTTAGATATTCACTTGGAGAAAGGAGAGATACAAATCTGTATGGGGCAGAGTGAAAAGAGAGAGGGAGTGTTCGAAATAGAGGAGGTGGGTGGGATGATCGGATGAAGAGACTGTTGGATGGAGGGAGTGAAGAAAGAGATGGATGACTTGAAAGCTAGAGATGAGAAAGGTGGAAAGGAGGCGTAGGGAGAGAGCAAAGGGGGGGGGTGAGTGTTTATTTGGAGGTTTGTGTCTTCGGAGCACCTGCTTGACTTCAAAAGGTCTGGAAAGGAGTGAGCGGAAGTCCCCTGTGCCCCACCAAATTAGCACCCGGACTGACTGGGTTCGAGAGGCCTCACTATCCCCCTGTCACGAGGCACCCTATCCCCTTCCTCAACCCCCTGACCCCTCACCCCTGACCACTGTAAATGTAGCCCTCACTGTAGCTGTGGGCCATGCCGCTAACCTTTACGCTAACAGCTACAGTGAGTGGCCAGGCAGTAGTTCGTTAGCTTAGCATTAGATATGAATAATAAGGTCAAAGGTCAGGGCCAGCGCCGGTGATCATTCTCCGAGAGCCGAGGGTTTCCAGTAACGTAAATAAGACCGCAGTTTGTGAGAAGCGCTGAGGGTTTTGTCAATAACTCATAGTCTATAGGCTACGGTATGTTTTCTGTGTTTCCCCGCCTTGCCTGCCTAGGAGCCAGTCATGTTGGATAGCTCTCTTTTCTCATCTCCTACTCTTTTATAAGCAATTGTCTGATAAGTTAATGGGAAAGAATCAGTCTCAATGAGTCATTTCATCATACTGACCTTGTTGTTACAGCATGAGGTTCTGTTATAGATAGACCTATCCTAATAAGAGAACACACACACACACACACACACACACACACACACACACACACACACACACACAAACCTCAACTACCAGGTGTCAAACTTAAAAGTTCAACACCTGGTAGCTCAGTGTGTGACGCACATGGGCTGTGTTGTTGTGTCTCGACCTTGCCAGTGTGTTACTGTGTAATGGAGACCCCATGAAAGGTGGATCCCTTTTTAAAAAGAGGGTGTAAAGAAGGCCTAAATACACCCTAAGAACAGCCTCCAGTCCTCTGACTCTTTTCTGTTCCCCGTTCTCTCCCTCTCTCTTTTACACACGAGCCGTCTTTCTAACCCCCTCTCTAGCTACTGTAAACCCCCTTCTCTCTCTCTAACCCCCATCCTTCTCTCTCTATAACCTCCTCTCTCTCTCCCCTCTGCCCCCTCTTTCACTTTACTTATCCCTTGACGCTCTCTCTAACCTCCCTCTGCCCTCCCAAACCACCTCCCTCTTCGTCCCTGGCCCTCTCTCTCTCCCCTCTGCCCTCAGCCATCTTTATAACCCTCTCTCCCCCCCTCTTTCACCCCTCCCTCCCCCCTTAACCCCCTTTCTGTTATCACTTTGACACTGAATGGCGGTTGAAAGTCTCTCTGCGTGTCTCTCTTCGGGGCTGTAAGTCACCTCGTGGTCTCTCACTCAGCGTCTGAAAGGAAGAGGAGCTAACACCAGGGTTAGTGTCTGACCAGCCGGCCCCCAGCACTCACTCACTGGCCCCGCGGCATTGCCCAAATGATGGATGTTGGCCAGACAGGCATGTGGTGCAACCAGAACCTTACCCTGGGTTTAGATACTCATACCAGAGAGCCCCAGATGAGTGTGTGTGGGGGTGAGGTAGGGGTGGTTGTGTAGGTTTGTGCATACGAGTGTACTATCTCTCATTCTTCTCTGGTCTGTTACGCTCAACAAAAACGTATGTACACCTGCTCCTCCCCTCTCTCACAGACTGTCACTCTCACACACACACAGACATGCTTTCCTTGGCCATGTCCCCTGGGACTGCTTAGTAAGTAGTTCAGAGCTCTTGACATGTATCAGGAGAGTCAGGCAGGGGTTCATATCCCATGTGGACTCTGTTGTTGTCCTCTGGAGCGAGAGAGAGTTGCCTAACCTTGGTGTGCCCTCTTACTTAGGGGAAGGTCACACACACATCCCATCAACTACTACAACTGATGTGTGTGACTGACGCAAGCAAACACACACACACACTAGGGCTGACCCCGTTTAGTCGCCTGGTGGATTGTTTGGTCGATAAGCTGTGGTCATCCGAGATTTCTTTAGTTGAGCAGTTTCAGTAAAAACAATAAAAATGTTTCATGGTACACCAGACACGTGTCTGATTCGCGCCTGTCTCAGTGGACTAATCCATTGTGGAGGCCACGGGGCTTGCACAGTTTATCACTCTAAGACGTGATACTGAAATTGTAAATGGTTATTTAATGTAAAAATAATGGTGCAACACTAATAAATAGAATATAATTTTATAAGAAATGTGCTTTCTCCCACGTTGGATACGGTCGCTGTCCGCGGTTCTGAAACAAGCTTCAGTGCGGCGTAGAATTGGAGCCTTTCACTATTTTGCTATGTGCATAATAGCAAAGTTAACCAGCATATTGGGATTGAGAACAATGCGGCGCAGGCAGCAGCGATGAGGAAACAGCCTTTGCTTTAGCCTAATTGTCTAAGAAAATTGAGGAGAGGGGAAACCCCAACTTTAATTAGATCGATAATCAATAGCCTAACTTAAATGTGCGTGGCTTTATAAATGATCCATATATGTCTACAGAAATGAGATAGAGGTTGCTTCAGTTGCCTGTTTGAGTGTTTGTTTAATAGCCTGAGCACCAAGCCTCACGCAACGGAAAAATGTCGGATAAAGCAATTTTACAGATTCGGCTATTTTTCTATGCTGTAATTAAGGCTTTACAGTTTTTTTCTGTTTCATTTATTTAGTGTTTACGATGTTGCAAACAGGCAGGAAAATATTGTAGTTTAACAGCACCTGTTTGTCACATAATATGCAAGCACCTCTCGCTCCTATACCGTACTTTTTCTTGATCTTCTTCTTCTTATTTTTGCTATTTTGATCATCATCATCATTACAATAATAAGTAACGTCGTTATCATTAGTAGCTTTGTATATTAGCCTTGTATAACCACAATTGAGCTCTAGGCCTAAGAGCGTGTCCTGTTAAGTCTTAATATCGTAACTTACTTAGGCCTATATTCCTCTAACCACTACTCTACCTGGGGCAGCAGGTAGCCTAGTGGTTAGAGCGTTGGGCCACTAACTAAAAGTTTACTAGATTGAATCCCCGAGCTGACAATGTAAAAATCTGTCGTTCTGCCCCTTGAACAAGGCAGTTAACACACTGTTCCTAGGCCGTCATTGTAAATAAGATTTTTTTCTTAACTGACTTGCCTGGTTAAATAAAGATAAAAAATCTTTATATAATAATATATATGCTACTGTATCAATCAATCATTAATTAGTTCATGCCATCACACAACATACGAGAGACATTCGTGCTTTGAAATGCAATCAAGCCTTTTAGTTTTCAAATTAAATAATAAAAGGGAACTTTGATTAATTAGCCTAAACAATAAATACACTTAAATCCACGAATGCATGCAACTGTTTTTAGTCTGCTGTAATAAAGGCTTTATATATTTTTGTTGTTGTTAGAACAGACTCTCTGCTACACTTATTTATTTAGTGTTTACACTGTTCCCAAAATAGCCATGAATAATAATAATATTGTAATCTAACAGCAACTGTTTGGCACACAATACTCATGCAACGCTTGCTCCTATACCCTCCCTTTTCTTGATCTCCAGTATTTTCCACAACTAAGTCAAATGTCTTCCACAGATCTGACTTCCCCTTTCCCTCCTGAGCAACCAGTAAACATTTGCCCATTTCAAGTTTCTTTTTCACGTCCTTCTCATCCATTTTGATGTCACGTTTTGATATACTGTGTTTGGAGTTTGTTTAAAACCTTATTTATTGATGTGATTATGATAGGCTATAGGTCAGCCCCTATTGGTCAGTTGCATGCGATGCTTACATGTTTCACGTAAAGAGAGCAAGGGTTGAGGGAATAGGGAATGTTTTTTTCCTAAACAAATGAGGAAACATGTAAGAAACTACTGAACAAAAATCTAAATGCAACATTCAACAATTTTACTGAGTTACAGATCATATAAGGAAATCAATTTAAATAAATTCATTAGGCCCTAATCTATGGATTTCACATGACTGGGCAGGGGTGCAGTCATGGGTGGGCCTGAGAGGGCGTAGGCCCACCCACTTGGGGGCCAGGCCCACCCACTGGGGAGCCAGGCCCAGCCAATCAGAATACATTTTCCCCACAAAAGGGCTTTATTACAGACAGAAATACTTGTCAGTTTCATCAGATGATCCCGCAGGTGAAGAAGCCGGATGTGGAGGTCCTGGGCTGGCGTGGTTATCCATGGTCGGCGGTTGTGAGGCCGGTTGGACATACTGCCAAATTCTCTAAAACAACCTTGGAGTCGGCTTATGGTAGAGAAAATCACATAAAATTCTCTGGCAACAGCTCTGGTGGACATTCCTGCAGTCAACATGCCAATTGCACACTCCCTCAACTTGAGACATCTGTGGCATTGTGTTGTGTGACAAAACTACACATTTTAGAGTGGCCTTTTATTATCCCCGGGCACAAGGTGGACCTGTGTCATGATCATGCTGTTTAATCAACTTCTTGATATGACACACCTGTCAGGTGGATGGATTATGCTCACTAACAGGAATATAAACACATTTGTGTACAACATTTGAGCGAAATAAGCGTTTTGTGTATATGAACATTACTGGGATCTTTTATTTCAGCTCATGAAACATGGGACTAACGCTTTACATGTTGCGTTTATATTTTTGTTCAGTATAAATGGCTGAAATGATGTTAGTTTCAGCACGGACAGCACAATAAACACTTGCTGTGGTGTGGTGCCTTTTCACTGCAACAATGTGCGCCAGTCACACAGGCACTCGCTGTCATTCTTTAACACAGTGTGACCGTCGGGCTTTGAGTCATTTGTGTCTTAATTATTTGACCAAACACTGTGCTTAAAGCGTTAGACAAGCTCAGTGCATATGTTGTTGTTGACACACATGGTGTCTGTCTATATATGGAAAAATAAGCTTAAACAATCGATTGGTCGAAAAAAACAGGACGACTCTCAGGTTGACCCAAGATTTGTTTTAGTCGGGGACAGCTCTAAAACACACAGACCCACTCACTCTAATGGCTGATCCTTAAATGGACAATGCCTGAGGCTCTTCCCTTTCAGGCCCCTCTTAACCCCCTGACAGGGTCTATTTGATTGACAGCCAGTCACTCCCCTTTGACTCCACAACACGTTAACATGTCACATGAGTGACACATGAGTGAACCCGAGCTGTCGGACGATTCGGTCCTTGGAACCAAAAAAAAGCATGCTAGCGTCACTAGTGGTTCGTCACAAAGCGAGCCCCTGTCTCCTCCAATCATCTGACTGGGGTCAGGGTCAAGTCTACGGTCTCCGGAGGTGTGTTTGTCTCATCTGTATGATGTTTTTTTAATGAGTCTTTAACGTATAGAAGTTGTTTGCGTTCGTGTACGGTATGTGCACGCGCATGTGTGTCTGTGCGTGCCCGTGTGTCAGTGCCTTTAAGTGAATTGAAGTGATGGAAGCATGTGTGTGAATGGACTGGATATTTATTGAAAGCATGGTAAAAATCCATCCCTGTCCCCTTGATTGGCCGAGAGGTGTATGGCTGTCTCGCTCTCGTCCCGCCCAACACATATCCTTCCTCTGACCTGTCCCATGGATATACACTCCTCTCCATATGTATTTGGACAGTGAAACTATCATTTTGGCGCTATACTCTAGCATTTCATATTTGAGAGGTAATGTTTCATATTAGGTGACAGTACAGAATGTCAGCTTTTTTCATACATATCTGTTTTACTGTTTAGAAATGAAAGCACTTTCTGTGTTTAGTCCCCCCCTAAGTATTTGGACAAATCCACTTATAGTTTATTAAAGTAGTCAAAAGGTTAGTATTGTGACTCTTTTGGTTGTTTTGGACTATGTTTTGCCCAATAGGAACTGACTGTGCTTTAATGTCTTAACAGTAAAACAGATGTATGAAAATACCCTCAAATAAACGCTGGCATTCTGTTCTGTCGCCTCATAAGACATTTGATCTCAAATCCAAAATGCTGGAGTTTAAAGACAAATTTAAAAGGTTAGCTTCACTGTCCAAATATGGAGGGGAGTGTATTTACTTTGTAATAAATAGTACTTTGACTTAACTTTTCCTGGTATGTCAGATAGCGTGAGTGGTGGTGGAAAATAGGAGACTTTAGAGGGGGGTAAGGTGTTACCCTAACTAACTTGAAGGGGGTTGGGTGTTACACTACCCCTCCTGGAGGGCAGTGGAAGAATCAGCGAGGGGGGTGGTGGGGACAGGGGGTGTGGTTTACAGACGATTGCTCCACACACACGCGCACAGATGATGGCTTCACCGCGATGACAGACGAGGCGTAGCCCCTCGGGCGACACCCGAATCCCCCCCAAACCCCCTACTCCTACCCGACAACCACAATGATCCCTCCGCCTTAGTGACATCATCACTTATCGGGCCCTAGGGTGTCCATGGCACCGTCTCTCCTTCAATCTGTCAGTACACCTCTCTCATCCCGCCATCTCATATACCCTCTTATGCCGCTTATTCTAACCCTCACCCCTCTCCAACTCAACAACAGAAAAACACCTTCTTTCCCTCTAAACGTATGTAGAACATCTTTAAAGTCCATTATTGTGATCCACACCAATACTTTTCCATGTTGGAAACATGGCACAGCTGGCTCAACAGAACAACACAAATTCAGATCATAAGATTTCTGGCATTTTACATTACTTTTATTGGGTGCTTGTTCATGAACTGAAGGCAAACACATGTAATAGCATGCCCAGACAGGAGGCCCTTAGTAGGAAACACTCTGGCCATCATCACTTCTGAATCCCACAGGCTCTCAAGGCAGCTCTGTTTTTATCCTAAGGAACGCCTCAAGGTCACACACACACCATCTAACCCCTGAAAGCAGGTCTGGGACCAGAGGCTGGGTCTCCTTCCTGTAGCATTTGTCCACTGGACCTGTCAGTCAACACAGAGGGCAGAGGTCATTTCTCTCCTCTCTATTCTTTTTCTTTATTTCTATCTTTCTTTCTTTCTTTCCTTATCTCGCCTCTCGCTCTCTTTATTCCTTTCTCTCTCTCGCTTGCTCTCTTTCTCTCTCTCTCTCTCACTTTCTCTCTCCTCTCTCTCTCCCCCCCCATTCTCCATGTTGATATCTCTCACTCCCTCTCTCACACCACCCTTCTCTCTTTCTCTTCCCCCCCTTAATCTGAGACGCTAGTATGTACTCACACTTCCCCGAAACATACACACACGCACACGTTAGAGTATTTGTGATCATATGACACCAACACTATCTCACACGACACCACTAAGCTCTCTCTCATACACACACGTGCACACACCTATGAGCACACAGCATGCCAGTCAGTGTGAGATATTGCACAGAACAGGCCATATTTTTGCTGGGTGGGGCAGTGGAGTGGTACTAATATTGCTAACTGAAAGTACGTGCCAGAATCTGCTCTCACTCTATCTTACTATACATGTGTATCTATAAGTGAAACTGCCTGCCTGAGCTTAGCATTGGGTGTTAAACTATATGCTAGTAACTTGAGCACCAAGTTGGTGGTTAACCGCATGACATTTGGTATGCATTTAAATATGATATCCTCCCAAAGTCAATTAAAGTGAAGCATTAGCTTAGCATTGGCCATGTTAAGTTAGCCTCTCGTTGGGCATATCTATCAGATTCCCACTGGGATGCAGAGGATGAGCCCCGAGGGATTTGAATGGAGACGGGGGGGGGGGGTTGTACAGCAGAAGGGGTGTATAGAAGCTCCAGTATCAGACTGACTGTCAATAACAAGATTAACGGTCTACAGAGTCTCCGGAGGCGGGTGGTGGTGGTGGGGTGCTGTTAGCTGGAATTAGCCGTCAGGTAAGGAGAAGTCTCGCTTGCCAGAGTCACAGCGGCTGTGGGAAGGGACTAGATAGAGGCAGGCAGGGGATCACAGAGCAGGTAGGGGGAGGAGAGGGATAGATAGCAGCCTGTCTCTGGAGACGCCACACCGTGCGGTGCTGTGTTATGATGGCATTATTTGATCATCCCTAAGAGGATGGGGTGGAGTGGTGCTGTGGTGAGCCGCTCTGTCACTCTGCAGTCAGGGAGAAGACTAGAGCAAGAGCTTAAGACTGGGTGAAGAGAGCAGGAGGTCCGGAGTGGCAGGCACACTGAGATGTACTCTACCCGTCCGTCTCATAGAAGACGTAACAGTCTTCACATCCCAGTCCCGGTCGATCAGATGTAGCAGCTACGTTATAGAAGAAACAGCAGTTGATCTGTTTCGGGGGGCTGTTGCTACATAATAGGAGGGCATGGAAATTGTCCATCTGTGGCTGCTGCTGTATCGCAGCCAAAGGGATCTAGATCCAATCCATGTCGAACTCTGTAGTTATTCAGTGTTTAGAGAGTTTGTGGAGGGTTGCGTGTGTAAGTTCAGTCGCAGTAGCCCAGAGCAGAAGGTGTGGGGTGGGCTTGCTGAGAAAGGTGCAGTGCAGAGTGAATAGACTAGATCATCTGTGGTTTCACAGCATGGAGTTGTGTGTCATCTTGGGATGGATGGGTTTGATCTGTGTGTGTGTGTGCGCGCGCGCGTGTGTGTGTGTGTGTGTCAGCGTGGGATGAATGGAGGGTGTGCTCTGATTGTAAACCCCAGCAGGTTGTGTTGGTTGAGTGGGTCTGGGAGCAATAGGGACTCAATCTTCTTCTACTAGACCACCGCGAACACACACACACACACACACACACAGGGGTCTTAATCTTCCTCTAATAGGCCTTTGACAGCAAGATGGGGGAGCGAGAGAGAGTACTACCCTTCTACCATACACGCACACAGACTCTCAAGCGTGTAGCTACACTACAAACTGGGGCTGTCATTAAACAACAGCTAAAGCGGAACATCATTGTGTTTCGCTGTTGGGACTAGGTGGACTGTGTTAGGGGTGTTTGGAATAGGACTGAAGGAGGGGTAGATGTGGGGGGTAGGGTGTGACGGGGAGGCGGTAAGAGGTTTGGGGTGCGGGGCACGGCAGCGGTCTTTGACAAGCCCTATTTGTCATCTGCCAGGGGGCCCGAATAGCTCTGAATGCAATACAGATGACTGCTGGGAAGAGAAGGGACTACAGTCCAGGCAACTAATCCTGCACAACCATGCCGCCCCCCCACCTCAGACCATGGTTATTATAGTAAATGAAAACTGAAACAAAACCTAAAATTGGAAAAACAATTTAGTAAACTGAAATAAAACAATTAAGAAAAACATTTGAAAAACTATACTGAAACTGTCTTTGGCTGCGAAATGAAATGAAATGAAATAAAATAAAATAAAAACAATCATAAGTGTTAGTTTTTGTTTTTTTCCTTCTAATGGAGTTTTCAAGTTTTTTTTTCGAATGGGATTTACAAGCTTCTGAATCTGGCAGGTAAATGCTGCGAGTTGATGGCAATGTTTGAAATAGCGTAAAAGCTATCACTAGCTAGTGGTAGCGTGAACCATAGGTGTGAACCATAGCGGCAACAAAAGTTAAAGCTGAAACGAAAAAAGAAAAAAATGAAATAAAAATGGTTGTATATGACTCAAACTAAATAAAAACCTTTTAAATCAATTCTGAAAATGAAACTAAACTGAATGTGAAAAAATTATCGAAAGACTAATAGAAATGAAAAATAATAGAAAATCACAAAAATATCATAACCTTACCTCACACACATACACACTCCCACATGCACACACACACCTATACATATGCAGCCTTACCTCATTCATACAGAGGGACGTGTGGGTGGGCAGGTCCCGTGCGAGCGTGTGTGTGTTTGGGGTAGGTTCCACTATGATGTGTGGTGATTCATGGGTGCATGTTTGTCTGAAATTAATTATCCAGCTGATCCAGAGCTGTGTGTGTGTGCTGCCTGACAAGTGAAACGCACTCCCCGTCTTCGGAATGTAAGATAAGAGAGAGAGGGTGGAGGAAGATAAATATTTTTGTTGTGTCATTGCTCCGAGCTGCTATTTGCTTCCTGGTCATGCTTTGTTATTAAATGCTAATTAACATGACAACAATCATGGCAATTGGCACTTAAAGATATCAGATACAAATCATTGAAATGAAGTAGAAAGGGTACGTTGTTGGGTCTCTCTCTCTCTCTCTCTCTCTCTCTCTCTCTCTCTCTCTCTCTCTCTCTCTCTGTCTCTCTGTCTCTGTCTCTGTCTCTCGCCTTTGCTCTCTCTCTCTCTCGCTCGCTCTCAATTTCCTTCCTCGCTCATTAAGAAGACAAAGTGTTGTCATCGTGAGAGATGGGTGGTACAGGAGAGAGGGGGGGCGGCAGGGAGTAAGAAAAAGAGAGATTTTCTTTGTCACCAACCTCTCTCATTTTCTCCTGCTGGGTCTCAGCGTTTGTCTTATTGAACAGAAGATGATTTATGTGAGATTTGAGCTGGGAGACTTCTGTTTTAGACCTTCCACAACACAGCTCTGGTTCAGTTGGAGATTCACTTGTATATTTCAACTCTAGAATTGACCCAGAGTTTTATTTAAATTAGAACCCACTGTATTCGTCCCAGTCCTCTCCGATCTTCAGAATCATCAGTCTTATTCATTCTTCCACAGTCATCAGACACAACCTGAATCATCACAGCACACTGCCTGATCCTGAAAGCTAAACCATAACTCCTGGCTTTGATAAATCCTCGAGTTTGTTAAATTGGTGTAAAGCAGCGGTTTCAGATCCTAGCGGATGCAAATGCCATCCTTTACCCAGCGCAGCGTGTACGTCAGCCAATCCCAGCCATCATAAAGCAATATGATGGATACACACCCAGATGAATAAATAACAAAGACTCCTATTCTTTTTTTTCTCCTCCTCCCCTCTTTTATGGATCTGCAACATGATATAACGAATGAGACTTAAAGAGGGAAATCGGGAAGGAGGGAAAGAGACAGAGGATAGGAATTATTAGGCTCATATATATATATATATTCCTCCTTTGTTATTCACTCATCTTTACATGTGAATCTTGTTAAAGAGCACACCTGCCTGCCACAGAGTTCTAGGTGCGTGTGTGCGCCCTGCGCATATGTGTCTGTGTCTTATTTGTGTTTTATCTCTTAACTTGACCCTAAAGCCTGCCTTGACCCTAAAACCAGGCTTGACTCCAGGCTTGACCCTAAACCCAGACTTGACCCCAGGCTTGACCCTAAACCCAGGCTTGACTCCAGGCTTGACCCTAAACCCAGGCTTCACCCTAAACCCAGGCTTGACCCTAAACCCAGGCTTGTCAGCCAATCCCCCAGTGGTGCATTGGCACGTTGTAGTTTGTACCTATGAGTTAGCATGGGCATATACACAAATGCCATGCCCTGTATTGATTTCTTGACCTGTCAATCTGATGTCAATCACTTCCTCTGTCTTCCCCAGGTCCCGCCTCTCTGTCCCTGCATAGCCAATTGTCTCAGCGGGTTTTCAGGACGCGGTATAAGATAGTGACGCGCCTGGGCGGAGCCACCTCGTACACCCCACACTATAGTAGCCACGCCCTCTCCTGGAGAGCCAAGAGGATCCATACGGCCAGGTAATGCGTACACACACACACACACACACACACACACACACACACACACACACACACACACACACACACACACACAAAAATACGGCATACAATGTTCCACTATTTGAAATACGCAGTTTATACATAGGCTGCACTCTGTAACACATGGTACGTAATACACACAGGCCGCCACACACACACTATGGTTCTTATGTTTAGTGTGTCTCCCTTCTTAATATCACTCAGCAGCACCATAACCCAGGATGAGGGCCTGTCATTAAAGTAGCAGACAGGTGTGCCGTTGTGTGTTAGCCTGTGCGTGGAGCGGAGAGGGACCCCGGGAATTTATGGAGCTTATTTTTGCACGGTAGATGACCCAGGGAATAAAACATTTACACCGGTCCTCTGCTCTGTACGCTCTGAGCATGAATTTACACCTCTTACAATGGGATCTCAGAGAAGACCCCATCAGAAGGGAGGAGAGTGGGCAGGCAGGGGGGGGGGGGGGGCTCTTCTCCGAATGTCATTACAACCTCCTGTCTCTCTTTTCCTCTCTGTCTTTATTGCTCTCTTTCTTCCTTTCACCCTTTCATTTTGAGAATGAGGGAATTCACTGAAATGAAGCTAAATGCATTTACTTAATAAGCACTCAATGAACATGTGATTTACAGGGCTCCAACTTAACCCCTAGCTCTTTATCCCTCCTCATGTCTTTACCGCTCTCATCCTCACATCCATTCTATCCATCCTGTCCTCCTTTCTCCCTGGGAGTGAGGAAGGGGCTCGGCGCTAAAACCGAGGTTCTAGAAAGTAAACGATATAAATGAGACGAGGAGAGGAGGTACGAAGTGGATGATATGAAGTGGTTATGAGGTCATAACATGGGGGACGGAGGGAGAGGTAATGAATCCTTCTGATGATCTCATTATTGCCCGACGGGCAATAAGTTCATGTGTTATTCATGACCTCATCACCGTGGGACGGACAGTTAGACAGTTAGTTAATGTTTTATTGTGATTGTTATTAACATGGACTTCTGGTTTTATTTGCGCCGCTAGTTAGAAGGTAATATGGTAATGGAGTTGGATAATATATTATTCTACTGTTATGATAGGCCTGTGAAATGGCTTAGTGTCTTAATGATACTCTGTTTTCTAAAGCCTCGTAATGGGCTGTGGCGGGAGGAGATTACAAGCTGTTGCGTGTCGCGCGGGCACGCGCACGGACACACACAGACACCGGTGTGTTCATAGCGCGAAGGGTTCAGTCGGAGTGCGGTGTGCTGTGCAGGTGTGTCTTTGTCTTTGTGGCCGTGTGAGACGTCCACGGACTCGGAGGAGATACAGACACACAGGCTCCCATGACAAGGGGACACACATGGTTACATTTCAGCTTGGAGAGATGCAGTAGTTTCTCTCTCTCTCTCTCTCCCCGTAAGGAAGATTGTTACCGTATGCCAGTTTGGATTTGTGTGTTCTTCATGTGTTATACAGTTATCTTAATTGTCTCTATGTGAGTGTTTTTTTTTGTGTGTGTTTGGTTGTATGTCTGTGTGTGGTGTCAAATTTTGTGTAGTTCGGGTTGAGCTAGGTGAAACAGTGGGACTGGCTGCATGAGGCTGAGAATGGAGCTAGGGCCTCTGGTGACTTATTACTATTCATTTAGCCGCTGCAGTAAATATTGATTAATCAAGGGATTTTCAATTTGAGCCGCGCGACATCCTGTGAAATATCACCAAGTCTGGAGATTGGGGGGGAAGGGGGGGGGGGGGCTGAACAGGTCCCCTGGGAGAGAGGACGTTCTCCTAACCCCCCCCCCCCCCCACTTACTCCCCTCACTACCTCAATCTGTCTGACTCTCTCTAACACCCCTGAACCTTTTATTAGTTCTATCCTAAGCCATCTAAGCAGTCCTAGCTCATCTATAGCAGTCTCATCTCCTCTTACCCCCTGCACCGAGTCCTGTCCTACCTCTGCAGCCCTCTCATATCATCCCCACTCGGGTGTCCTCAAAGCTTTAGAGAGGCCCAAGATGTAGCCTCGCTGTGGGAATAAATATGGTTCATTCTGATTTCCATAGTTGGGCTGATGCCCTTGGCACAGAGTGACTAGCACCAGCCACACATGATCAGTGGGCACCTCTACCTATCTGAGCACTCCTGTCACCCTTAACTCCCCTCTCTCTACTCTGTTAGTCTCCCACCCAGACCCAAGGGAAGTGAGCTGACCTGTCCCATACCCAGCATGCCGTGCGGTTCTCAGTGTGGTGTCAGCAGTAATGGGCATTCTGGGTGATTGAGTGCTGGGGGAGGCGGATGGGGGGTGGAGGGGGGGGTCGTATTCCAGCCCCCGCCACCAGGAAAGAGATATAATCTCAACATTAAGTCCATTAATAGTAACAGGAGTTGAATTAAGAAAGCCGTAAAACATGCAGCGCACCCCAGGATAAATGACCGTCCCTCCCTCGCTCCAGCCGTCCCTCTCTCCGCCCGTCTTCTCCGTCCCTTCTTTTCTCGCCTACTCTGTTGCTTATTTGCCTCCCATCATGTTCTATGTTTTCTCTTTTTCTCTCTATCCGTATCATTGTGTTGCTGGTCGTCTTTATCTTTTCATTGTCTGTTTCTCTTCTCATCCTCGCCTCTTTTTCATGCGTTTTCAGTATCACCTTATCTCTGCTTCTCAGCTCTTTTCCACCTACTTCACTCTCTTGCACGCGCTCTCTTCTTGTCAGTTCTCTTTTGGATTTAATGGTGCTTGATTGTTTGTTTTTGAGCTACTGTTGAGACACACACACACACACACAAACACACACACACACACACACACACACACACACACACATGGTCTCTCATCTCGTCTAGTGCTCCTCTATTGATCAGGATGTGGGAGACGGCAATAAAGGCCGCTCCGCTCTCCTCTCTCCCATCACTTACACACTCATTCACTCCTCCATTCATCCCTCCTTCACACCAGCTCATATGGCATTTTTACTCGTCACTTATCATATTTATCTTCCTATCGCTTTCTCACTTATCCCTTCTTACTTACTACGGTCTATTCTAACATTCATGTTTTTACTTTCCTTTTGCGCTTTTCTACTCTCCCCTCTTTCTTACACACGTACACTCTCATCTACAGATTTCTGATTGCTTTGTGTTAATTTGATGTTGTTTTGCCCCAGAGGTGTCCCTTACTCTCCTACGATTAGTGTAGATTGAATTGTCTTAATGCGTAATGAGTGTGTTTTAGGACCACTGTTACTGCATTGCTGTAAGCAGAGCGCAGTCCTCCTCTCCTCGCTATAGGGATTAGCTAGACTGTTTGCGCTGCTCAGTCTGTTCCAAGGGTAACTGTTTTCCCAGTATGAGCTTACTAATGCTTTCGCTGCATGCAAACAGGCCAGAGCAGCATTATTCAGAGCACTCGCGCGACCCCCAAATTCTTCCCTGTCACCGAAACAAAAGTCAGATCGTTCATCAACGGCAGTAGTAGTGCTGAATCGCTCTCTCCTTCATCTGTGTGTCGGGCATGGTGAGAGCTGTACACACACACACACACACACGCACAATTTCACAGGCATGCAAACACTCAGAATATACTCACAAGGGAGTTCCTCTCTGCTATTTTCTCCACCTCTTTTTTCTCCTCCTCTCCTCTCCTCCTCTACGGCCACCTACAACTCTGTGGGATCATGGTCCATGGGGTCAACTTACCCCTGCTGTAAATACACGGTGCATTCGGACCCCTTGACTTTCTCCACATTTTGTTACTAAAATTGATTAAAGAAAATATTTTCCTCATCAATTTACTGACAATACCCCATAGTTTGTTTTTCAGCGGCAGGGACTGGGAGACTAGTCAGGATTGAAGGGAAAGATGATCTGAGGTCCTTGATGAAAACCTTCTCCAGAACGCTCAGAATCTCAGACTGGGGCGAATGTTCACCTTCACAACTACACACACCTACACCTACACCTACACCTACACCTACACCTACACCTACACCTACACCTACACCTACACCTACACCTACACACACCTACACACACACACACACACACACACACACACACACACACACACACACACACACACACACACACACACACACACACACACACACACACACACACACACACACACACACACACACACACACACACACACACACACACACACACACACACACACACACACACACACACACACACACACACACACACACACACACACACACACACACACACACACAAACAGCTCAAAATCTCTCTTCTCCCCCATAGTTTGTCCCATTTAATGAATCACCATGGTGATTGGGATGATGTGTGTGCAGCCAGGATGTGTCCCCCAGGGCTGCTGGGGAGCAGAGTGGTATATTGGCGTGTCGGTGAAAAGGCTCCCCCTGAAACGAACGTGCTGTCCGGCAGGGGAGGATTTGTGTGGCGGACAGGCCTGGAGTACCTTTGATAACAGATCGCTTGCTTGGGGGTCAAGGGCGGCACAGGAAAAGGTCAAGGAGAGAGAAGAGGGGATAAGGAAAGGGAAGAGAGACGGCTCTCTCTTCTCCTTCTCCAGTTGTATCACTTGGGGCTTTTTTTTATTATCTCTTTCGATCTCATTATCTCTCTCTCTCCCTCCCTCTCTTTCCCCTCTCTCTCTCTCTCTCTCCCCCTCTCTCTCATTAATAGGGAGATTACATGGCGATAGTAGTGGAAATAGGGGTGGTGTACAGGAAGTAATATGTATAATGTCAGTAATGATGTTGTGCTGGAGGGGAAAACTCATTCAGACAGCTGCCTACCTCACATTACTACCCTCATTCACATGCACACGCGCACACACACACACACACACACACACATACAGACACTCATGATGCACTCTTATATAGGCACACACTTTCTTTCATACTCTATGTATGCTCACACACACACATTGCCATTTTTCCCCAATACTCCCTCACCAGGTGTCTAGTCCTCCTCCCCCTCCTCCTTCTCCCCTCCCAAGTCCTGCACCATGTGTCAGGGTTAACTGCTGTCTATGTTAAGTGTTCATGTCATATCCACATTAACCTCCATGATGGCTCCTCTGGCTGTTGGGCCCTGCTAAAGCCTCCCTGGGAGGCAGTCACTGCTCCTACATTAGCCTCCATTATGGCTCCCTGGGCTCCAGTTGCCCTGTGTAGGGCACACACTGATCTTATATTTGTGAAACTGAGTGTCTCTGCTGGTGAGTTATGGCCTGGTGCGGGAGAGGGAGAGAGGTAGCTAACTAGCGATCTGTGAATGTGATGTTCCTTCTCTTGTTCTTCTTTCTTCACTCAGCTACACACAAGCTCTCCACTTCGTGTGTGTGTGTGTGTGTGTGTGTGTGTGTGTGTGTGTGTGTGTGTGTGTGTGTGTGTGTGTGTGTGTGTGTGTGTGTGTGTGTGTGTGTGTGTGTGCATCTCGCTGGCTGTGTGTCCTTGTGTGTGGTTCTCTGTGTGTTTCTGTGTCTGTTATTGTGTAACTGTAGTTGTAGTGTGTGAGTGTGTACGTGTGTGTTTGGGGTCCCCGCTCTGTTCTCTGTAATGGGAGGCATGAACTCTGGCTCCAAACACATTGCCAGCCCATCTGAACTACAGCAGCAAATTACCTCCAGCGCACTGCACACCAGCCCCAATCCCACCCAAATAAAAGTGACAGGCCAGTACAATTTATTGCCATAACCCCCCCCCCCCACACACACACACACAGTTACACACACACACAGTTACACACATAGCACAGAGGGTGACTTCCTTTGCTTCTGCATGTCATTTTGTGAATATTTATTTGTGTGTATTCTGTAGGCTTGTGGTTGTGGTTATCCAGTATATGTGAGTACAGTGTGTGTGTGTGTCTGCCTGCGATTGCGACTCTGCGTTTCTGTGTGTCTGTTCGGCACCACGCGTTGCTTCAGGACCCGGGGGCAGCCCTCCCTGCTCTGGCCTCCTGCCCTGTCTATTATCTCATTGATTTCCTCCTCTTTTCAATTCTCTCTATTTCCACGCTGCCGCCCTTTCCATTAGGGCGGCAATTTAACAGAGTGCTGTGACACGGAGGAGAAAGAGGGAGGCGAGGAGGGAGGGTAGGACTGGGAAGCGTAAAGAGGGAGGTGAGGAGGGAGGGTAGGACTGGGAAGCGTAAAGAGGGAGATGAAAAGGGAGGGTAGGACTGGGAAGCGTAAAGAGGGAGGTGAGGAGGGAGGGTAGGACTGGGAAGCGTAAAGAGGGAGATGAAAAGGGAGGGTAGGACTGGGAAGCGTAAAGAGGGAGGTGAGGAGGGAGGGTAGGACTGCGAAGCGTAAAGAGGGAGATGAGAAGGGGAGATAAAGTGGAAGAGGAGTGCAAAAGACAGGCAGAAAGAGAAGCGGTGTAGATGTGGTGGGGAAGTGAGCAAATTACAAGAGCAGTATCATTCAGCTCATTACTACTTTGTGGTTATACCAAATTGATCTTTTTGCCCAAGTACTGCGTTCTCCAGGGGTTATCATACCATGATGTTTCCTCCCATAGAAAATACCATCCCAAAACCTGGAATTGTCAAACAAGATGTTCTGTGTATCCATGTATGCTTTTCCTAATGCTTTGCCAGTTTCTCCCTCCCTCACTCTATTCTGCTTCTTCTCCACTCTCTCTCTCTCTCTGTGTCCTCCAGGAGTGTGCTCCAGAGTCGTCTGCGTCCCCCCGGTAGTAATGCCGGGCACCCCCCGGCCCAATACTGGAGAGGCAGAGGGCTGGGCATGCGCTGGATTGGCGGAAACCTTTACAGCGTCTCAGCCAATAAGCTGTCCCGCACTGTGACAACCAGTGCGCCAATCAACAGGACAGGTACTACACACACACACACCTTACAAATACAGTGCGCCAATCAACAGGACGGGTACTACACACACACACACACCTTACAAATACAGTTGAAGTCGGAAGTTTACTTAGGTTGGAGTCATTAAAACTCATTTTTCAATCACTCCACAAATTTCTTGTTAACAAACTATAGTTTTGGCAAGTCGGTTAGGACATCTACTTTGTGCATGACACAAGTAATTTTCCCCACAATTGTTACAAACAGATTATTTCACATATAATTCACTGTATCACAATTCCAGTGGGTCAGAAGTTTACATACACTAGGTTGACTGTGCTTTTAAATAGCTTGGAAAGGAGACGCGTTCTGTCTCCTAGAGATGAACGTACTTTGGTACAAAAAGTGCAAATCAATCCCAGAACAACAGCAAAGGACTTTGTGAAGATGCTGGAGGAAACCGGTACAAAATTATCTGTATCCACAGTAAAATGAGTCCTATATCGACATAACCTGAAAGGCTGCTCAGCAAGAAAGAAGCCACTGCTCCAGAACCGCCATAAAAAAGCCAGACTATGGTTTGCAACTGCACATGGGGACAAAGATTGTCCTCTGATGAAACAAAAATAGAACTGCATGGCCATAATGACCATCGTTATGTTTGGAGGAAAAAGAGGGAGGCTTGCAAGCCGAAGGACACCATCCCAACCGTGACGCATGCTTTTCTGCAGAAGGGACTGGTGCACTTCACAAAATAGATGGCATCATGAGGCAAGAAAATGATGTGGATACATTTAAACAACATCTCATGACATCAGTCAGGAAGTTACAGCTTGGTCGCAAATGGGTCTTCCAAATGGACAATGACCCTAAGCATACTTCCAAAGTTATGGCTTAAGAACAACAAAGTCAAGTTATTGGAGAGGCCATCACAAAGCCCTGACCTCAATCCCATAGAAAATGTTTGGGCAGAACTGAAAAAGCGTGTGCGAGCAAGGAGGCCTACAAACCTGACTCAGTTACGCCAGCTCTGTCAGGAGGAATGGGCCAAAATTCACCCAACTTATTGTGGAAAGCTTGTGGAAGGCTACCCAAAACGTTTGACCCAAGTTAAACAATTTAAAGGCAATGCTACCAAATACTAATTGAGTGTATGTAAACTTCTGACCCACTGGGAATGTGATGAAAGAAATAAAAGTTTAAATAAATAATTCTCTCAACTATTATTCTAACATTTCACATTCTTAAAATAAAGTGGTGATCCTAACTGACCTAAGACAGGGACTTTTTACTATGATTAAATGTCAAGAATTCTAAAAACTGAATTTAAATGTATTTGGCTAAGGTGTATGTAAACTTTTAACTTCAACTGTACACTGTGCCAATCATTGTAGGCAAAGGTTATGTACTTGTTATAGACCACTGAGTGAGTGTGTATCTTGCGGTGTGATAGTGTGCAGTCACGGAATTAGCACTACGGTAGACGAGGAGGAAATAGGAGGTATGAGGTGTGTTAGACATCTGAAATAATCAAGTTGTCATCAGTCAGTGGGAAAGGAGGAGGGGCTGCTGTGGGGAGAACTAGACGACGCAGATTAAACCCAGCCCTGAGCTGCTCTCTCAATCTCTCGCTGGCTCAATCGCTTTCTCGCTCTCGTGCTCTCTGGCTCTCTCTCTCTCTCTCCCCTTACAGAAAAACCACATGATTTCACATGTGGAAACATGTTTTTGGAACACTTCACGTTACCTTTAACATGTGGAAACGTGGTTATGGAACACAACACGTGAAAACGTTGTGCTTTTAACATAGTGTTTTCAACGTACAATTTTTTTTTACACGCTTTGACATACATAACTGCATTGTGTATGTTTAATTATACAATATTTATTTTTCAACGTGTTCTCACCTGGTATTTGAGCTGAGTTAATCTGTATTCTTACACTTTGGACTTCAAAGTGAATCTCAAATTTGTTAAAAATATACTCAAAACTCTTATTTATCATAGTGATTCAGGAGTATCATTAAAACAGGCTAATATGCCCCACCAACATTAGACAACTATATAGAAAACCCTCAAATTGCTGAAATTAGTAAATGAAATCATTGATGAACGAATAGTTTAATTGATAACTCAAATAGCAATGCAGATGGCACTCTTTGCTAAGTGCAGAGATGTATTATAGGTAATGAATGTGTATGGGTGCAGATTAGTGCACCTCAAATCCAGAGGTTGTGAGTTCAAATCCCAAGGGGGGTCATATTTTAGCTGAGCAGCGTACCACTAACTTTTAAACCACCATTTCATAACTTTACTTATAATGATTTGGGATAGTTTGAGACCGTCTGGGACCATCACGTAACTTCCTGACGACTGGTAAAACAAATGTATTGAGAAAGTCTTACAAACATGCTGAATTGGTCCTCACCTTTACGGAAAAACTAAATGTCACGTGTGAAACGTTCCAAAAACACATTTTCAGGGAGGTGGCAGGGAAGTGAGTATTACATTGAAATGGTGACTAGCTACAAATTAAATATTGTATGTTTCTTTTGTAACACATGCACTTACAGTGCCTTCAGAAAGTATTTCTCACATTTTGTTGTGTTGTAGCCTAAATTGAAAATTGATTACATTTAGATTGTTTGTCACTGGCCTACACACACACATACCCCATAAGGTCAAATTGGAATTATGTTTTGAGAAGTTTTTACAATTTTTTTGTTATTCTTTGTTATAGCATGTCTAAATAAGTTCAGGGTTAAACATTTGCTTAACAAGTCACAATAAGTTGCAATGACTCACTCTGTGTGCAATAATATTGTTTAGCGTGATTTTTGAATGACTACCTCAGCTCTGTACTCCACATATACAATTATCTGTAAGGTCCCACAGTCGAGCAGTGAATTTCCAACACAGATTTAACCACAAAGACCAGGGAGGTTCTCCAATGTCTCCAAATGGTAGATGGATAAACAAAAAAGCAGACATTGAATATTCCTTTGAGCATGTTGAAGTTTTTAATCAGACTTTGGTAGGTCTCTTAATACACCCAGTCACTACAAAGATACAGGCGTCCTTCCTAACTCAGTTGCCAGAGAGAAAGGAAACCGCGCAAGGATTTCACCATGAGTCCAATGGTGACTTTAAAACAGTTACAGAGCTTAATGCAGTAGTCACCAACCTTTTCTGAGTCGAGATCACTTTCACAGTCAAAAAGCAAGCTAAGATCTACTGCTCAGATTTTTTTTTTTACATGAACCTCACACAAACAGTTTTGTAGGAATAAGGTTTGGGCAGTAGGCCTAATACATTATCACAGCATATTGTCTATATGACTGGCCTGCCAATATTGTTAATCAGACCATATTATATTTTAAAACTAGAACTTTGATAACAAAATAGATCAGTTGGTTTAGCACTTGTGAGGCACTGTGGAGCATGAGTTGAAGTAATTAGCTTTTTTATTTTACTCGACTGACGGTACCTGCATCTGATGGTCAACGACGTCAAATCATGCACATGGTTTTTTCAGGTCGAAAAGTTGGAGCTCTAGAAAGATGCCCGAGTTTCCAACTTGGAATTCCAAGTTGGATGACCGTTCAGAACTATTTTTCCCAACTGCCCCTCACGATGTAAAAAAAGGAGTGCAAGCCTTTATTTTTCATTGGCTTTTCTACATAAATATTGGGTGATCGACTAGCAATTCCTTGAAGATTGACCGGTTGGTCACCACTGGTTTAATGGATGTGATAGGAGAAAACTGAGGATGGATCAACAACACCGTACTAACTCCATAATACGAACCAAACTGACAGTGAAAGGAAGGAAGCCTGTGCATAATAAAAAACAATTCCAAAACATGCATCTTGTTTGCAACAAAGCACTAAAGTAATACTGCAAAACGTGGCAAAGCAATTCACTTTTTGTCCCTTATAAACTCAGCAAAAAAAGAAACGTCCCTTTTTCAGGATCCTGTCTTTCAAAGATAATTCGTAAAAATCCAAATAACTTCACAGATCTTCATTGTTTCCCATGCTTGTTCAATGAACCATAAACAATTAATGAACATGCACCTGTGGAACGGTCGTTAAGACACTAACGGCTTACAGACTTAGGCAATTAAGGTCACAGTTATGAAAACTTAGGACACTAAAGAGGCCTTTCTTCTGACTCTGAAAAACACAGAAAGAAAGATGCCCAGGGTCCCTGCTCATCTGTGTGAACGTGCCTTAGGCATGCTGCAAGGAGGCATGAGGACTGCAGATGTGGCCAGGGCAATAAATTGCAATGTCCGTACTGTGAGACGCCTAAGACAGCACTACAGGGAGACAGGACGGACAGCTGATCGTCCTGGCAGTGGCAGACCACGCGTAACAACACCTGCACAGCATCGGCACATCCGATCATCACACCTGCGCGACAGGTTCAGGATGGCAACAACAACTGCCCGAGTTACACCAGGAACGCACAATCCCTCCATCAGTGCTCAGACTGTCCGCAATAGGCTAAGAGAGGCTGGACTGAGGGCTTGTATGCCTGTTGTAAGGCAGGTCCTCACCAGACATCACCGGCAACAAAGTCACCTATGGGCACAAACCCACCATCGCTGGACCAAACAGGACTGGCAAAAAGTGCTCTTCACTGACGAAGCGCGGGTTTGTCTCACCAGGGGTGATGGTCGGATGTGCGTTTATCGTCGAAGGAATAAGCATTACACCGAGGCCTGTACTCAGGAGCGGGATTGATTTGGAGGTGGAGGGTCCGTCATGGTCTGGGGCGGTGTGTCACAGCATCATCGGGCTGAGCTTGTTGTCATTGCAGGCAATCTCAACGCTGTGCGTTACAGGGAAGACATCCTCCTCCCTCATGTGGTACCCTTCCTGCAGACTCATCCTGACATGACCCTCCATGACAATGCCACCAGCCATACTGCTCGTTCTGTGTGTGATTTCCTGCAAGACAGGAATGTCAGTGTTCTGCCATGGCCAGCGAAGAGCCCTGATCTCAATCCCATTGAGCACGTCTGGGACCTGTTGGATCGGAGGGTGAGGGCTAGGGCCATACCCCCCAGAAATGTCCGGGAACTTGCAGGTGTCAAGATCTCACAGCAAGAACTGGCAAATCTGGTACAGTGCATGAGGAGGAGATGCACTGCAGTACTTAATGCAGCTGGTGGCCACACCAGATACTGACTGTTACTTTTGATTTTGACCCCCCCATTTGTTCAGGGACACATTATTTTATTTCTGTTAGTCACATGTCTGTGGAACTTGTTCAGTTTATGTCTCAGTTGTTGAATCTTATGTTCATACAAATATTTACACATGTTAAGTTTGCTGAAAATAAACGCAGTTGACAGTGAGAGGACATTTAGTTTTTGCTGAGTTTAGTTCTCCTTTCCTTAAATGTATTTAAAAACCTACCTTAGGTCGGAAGTAGGCTAAATACAATCAATTGACAAGGGAAGTATGAAGGGGACAGCTACAGTTGAAGACGGAAGTTTACATACACTTAGGTTGGAGTTATTAAAACTAGTTTTTCAATCACTCCACAAATTTCTTGTTAACACACCATAGTTTTGGCAAGTCAGTTAGGACATCTACTTTGTGCATGACACAAGTAATTTTTCCAACAATTGTTTACAATTGATTTATTTCACTTATAATTCACTGTATCACAATTCCAGTTTGTCAGAAGTTTACATACACTAAGTTGACTGTGCCTTTAAACAGCTTGGAAAATTTAGAAGCTTTCTGATATGTCAATTTGCATAATTTGAGTCAATTGGAGGTGTACCTGTGGATGTATTTCAAGGCCTACCTTCAAACTCAGTGCCTTTTTGCTTGACATCATGGGAAAATCAAAATAAATCAGCCAAGACCTCAAAAACAATTGTAGACCTCCACAAGTCTGGTTCATTTATGGGAGCAATTTCCAAAAGCTTGAAGGTACCACGTTCATCTGTACAAACAATAGTACACAAGTATAAACACCAGGGGACCACGCAGCCGTCATAACGCTCAGAAAGGAGACGCGTTCTGTCTCCTAGAGATGAACGTACTTTGGTGCAAAAAGTGCAAATCAATCCTAGAACAGCAGCCACGTACCTTGTGAAGATGCTGTAGGAAACAGGTACAAAAGTATCTATATCCACAGTAAAACGAGTCCTATATCGACATAACCCGAAAGGCCACTCAGCAAGGAAGAAGCCACTGCTCCAAAACCGCCATAAAAAAGCCAGACCACGGTTTGCAACTGCACATGGGGACAAAGATCGTACTTTTTGGAGAAATGTCCTCTGGTCTGGTGAAACAAAAATAGAACTGTTTTGCCATAATGACCATCGTTATGCTTGGAGGAAAAAGGGGGAGGCTTGCAAGCCGAAGAACACCATGGCAGCATCATGTTGTGGGTGTGCTTTGCTGCAGGAGGGACTGGTGCACTTCACAAAATAGATGGCATCATGAGGCAGGAAAATATGTGGATATTTTGAAGCAACATCTCAAGACATCAGTCAGGAAGTTAAAGCTTGGTCGCAAATGGGTCTCCCAAATGGACAATTACCCCAAGCATACCTACAAAGTTGTGGCAAAATGGCTTAAGGACAACAAAGTCAAGGTATTGGAGTGGCCATCACAAATCCATGACCTCAGTCCTATTGAAAATGTGTGGGCAAAACTGAAAAAGCATGTGCGAGCAAGGAGGCCTACAAACCTGACTCAGTTACACCAGCTCTGTCAGGAGGAATGGGCCACAATTCACCCAATTTATTGTGGGAAGCTTGTGGAAGGCTACCCAAAACGTTTGACCCAAGTTAAACAATTAAAGGCAATGCTACCAAATACTAATTGAGTGTATGTAAACTTCTGACCGAGTGGGAATGTGATGAAAGAAATAAAAGCTGAAATAAATAATTCTCTCTACTATTATTCTGACCTTTCACATTCTTAAAATAAAGTGGTGATCCTAACTGACCTAAAACAGGGATGTTTTACTAGGGTTAAATGGCAGGAATTGTGAAAAACTGAGTTTAAATGTATTTTGCTAAGGTGTATGTAAACTTCCGACAACTGTATGCTATAGTATGAAGATGAAATTGACAATGTTTAAAATAGAAACAAATACACACAACATGTCCATACCATATCTATCAGCGACACTGATTATCGATGGGGAGAGTGTCAGAACAAATTTTCAAAAATCTGTTAGGAACTATAATAATTTGAGTGGTTGTAAACTAAAATAAAAAGGACTTTGTTGACTTACTATGTGAGGCAAAGAAAAAATGAGTGAGAAGCCCACCTGGGAACTTTCCTACATTTGGGATTTGAAGCAGGCCAGGTACTAATATGCGTGCTCAAGCGCGTGCTCCGTCAACATTAACAGGACAGAGAAACCAGACACATTCTCATTGCTCTCATGGAGCGCTTACATGATGGTAAGAAATAAACCAAAATAAACCAAGACGGTTGTGAACTCTGCAAACAACGTTTCCACTCTGAGAATGAGAACGGTAAATTACTGTAATTAATACATGCATTAACATAAATACATGTAACCAAGTGACAGGGATTAACAGTAAATTGCCTGTTTTGCAAACGGTACGTTACCACATGGGCATTCATAAAAGTGAATTTCAGGCCGACACTGTAGCCTAGACTACTATTCTACTTTGAGGGTATAGGAGGGCGGCAATTTTTGGGGTCTCGGCCTATGGAGGCATATCAACCAGGACCGGCCTGGTCAGCGTTGATTAGTCTATAAATTTAAATTAAGAGATTCTGTATCAAATTATACCATGCCAGATTGAAGAGGCTGGCGCATTGTCCATTTGACACAACATTAGCGCGTATATAGGCCTCAGAGCCAGAACAACCTTGTCAACTGCTGTTGAATAATTAATGAATGGTCAGACACATCCAACCTTTTTTTTTTAAAGAAGATGGATGTAATTATTTACTAGCAAGAAATTAAAACGTGCTCTACATAAAAGCTCATTTTGCGATTTAGCTGCTCGCGCATCAAAGGTCAAATGGAAAGAAGGGGAGGTATAGAACGTTTAATTGACAGACTAAGTTAGCAAAACAATCGCTTATAATCATTAGTAAACACTTACATTTTACGGTAAAGTTGATCTACTTGAAAATAAAGTTAATAAAAAATCATCCTAAAATGGATATAGGCCTATTTAAACGGGTTGGGAGGTTATATGGAAGATCTTCATCCATAACTGTCAGTTACACGGTTATTCATTCAATTACCGTCACAGCCCTAGGGGTTTTCCCTTGTGCTCAAATATTGTCACGTGTTGTTTCATGTCATCACATGTTGAAATGTTTCATCCCCGTGTTACATTTATTTCACACGTGCTCACCAAGTTGTCACATGTTATCGCATGAACTTCACATAAAATCACACGAGATCACGTGAAAATCATATGGGTTTTTGTAAGGGGTCGCTCTCCTCCTTCTGTCACATACAGACTTAGTCTTTCTTTCTCTCCCCTTCTCGTTCTTTGATTTACAGTCGCTCTCTCTTACTCTCTCTCTCTCTGCCAAAACATGTGGCTGGAATTGAAGAGTTGACTTCTGTTCCTGCAGCTTGTGACTCGCCTCCTGACACACAAACACACACACACACACACACACACACACACACACACACACACACACACACACACACACACACACACACACACACACACACACACACACACACACACACACAGAAGTGCCGTTTTCACACACCGACTCTCCAGAACACCACATTCCAGCATGCTCTGAAAATGCCTTTAGTGTCCACCACAACAGCGGTTATAATTTCAGATCTCACCAGTCCAGTTAGCTGAGATTACACTACTCTTATTTTCTTGGTCATCTGCCAGTGGCCTCCCATCATAGTGTCAAGATCACAGGAACACACACTGATGAAGAGGATATATTTTACATCTGAAATATTCCAAAATTAGAGACTTGGCTCGGTATCAAGCCTCCTTACCTTACCTCCCCCCTCTTTTCCACCATACCCATATCTCATTCCCTGCTTCCTTCCCTCCCTCCAAAACTAGAGTCTTGGTGAGCTATCAGGTCTCTGGTACACACTTAGAAAAAAAGGTGCTATGTAGAACCATATAGTGTTCTTCGGCTTGTCCCCTTTGCAAAGGTTTTTTACCTAGAACCATTTGCAGTTTTCTACCTAGACCCTTTGCAGAGGGTTCTAGCTATGGTAAGAGGACATGAAAATTGCCAACAAGGGTTTTCCAACCAAGTACTAAGTCATGTTTTGCAGAGGGGTCAAATACTTATTTCCCTCATTAAAATGCAAATCAATTTATAACATTTTTGACATGTGTTTTTCTGGATTTTTTTGTTGATATTCTGTCTCTCACTGTTCAAATAAACCTACCATTAAAATTATAGACTGATCATTTCTTTGTCAGTGGGCAAACGTACAAAATCAGCAGGGGATCAAATACTTTTTTCCTTCACTGTATATATACAATACACTGCTGGTTCACTCAGACTCCCTTCTTTTCTCCTACTCTCTGCTTAATAAAATCACTGAAAATACTACACTGAACAAAAATATAAATGCAACATGCAACAATTTCAAAGTTACAGTTCATTTAAGGAAATCAGTCAATTGAAATAAATTCATTAGGCCCTAATCTATGGATTTCACATGACTGGCAATACAGAGATGCATCTGTTCATCAGCTGTCCGGGTGGCTGGATTTGTCTCAGACGAATCCCGCGGAAGAAGAAGCCGGATGTGGAGGTCCTGGGCTGGCGTGGTTGTGAGGCCAGTTGGACTTCTGCCAAATTCAGTTTATGTAAGTGGCTTGCGAAAGTATTCACCCCCTTGGCATTTTTCCTATTTTGTTGCCTTACAACCTGTAATTAAAATAGATTTTTGGGGGGTTTGCATCATTTGATATACACAACATGCCACTTTGAAGATGCAAAATATTTTTTATTGTGAAACAAACAAGAAATAAGACAAATAAACAGAACTTGAGCGTGCATAACTATTCACCCCCCCCAAAGTCAATACTTTGTAGAGCCACCTAAGTTTTTTGGGGTGTCTTTATAAACTTGGCACATCTAGCCACTGGGATTTTTGCCCATTCTTCAAGGCAAAACTGCTCCAGCTCCTTCAAGTTGGATGGGTTCCACTGTTGTACAGCAATCTTTAAGTCATACCACAGATTCTCAACTGGATTGAGGTCTGGGCCTTGACTAGGCCATTCCAAGATATCTAAATGTTTCCCCTTAAACCACTCAAGTGTTGCTTTAGCACTATGCTTAGGGTTATTGTCCTGCTGGAAGGTGAACATCCGTCCCGGTTTCAAATCTCTGGAAGATTGATACAGGTTTCCCTCAAGAATTTCCCTGTATTTAGCGCCATCCATCATTCCTTCAATTCTGACCATTTTCCCAGTCCCTGCCGATGGAAAAACATCCCCACAGCATGATGCTGCCACCACCATGCTTCACTGTGGGGATTGTGTTCTCGGGGTGATGAGAGGTGTTGGGTTTGCGCCAGACATAGCATTTTCCTTGATGGCCAAAAAGCTAAATTTTGTCTCATCTGACCAGAGTACTTTCCTCCATATGTTTGGGGAGTCTCCCACATGCCTTTTGGCGAACACCAAACATGTTTGCTTATTCTTTTCTTTAAGCAGTGGCTTTTTCTCTGGACACTCTTCCGTAAAGCCCAGCTCTGTGGAGTGTATGGCTTAAAGTGGTCCTATGGACACATACTCCAATCTCCGCAATGGAGCTTTGCAGCTCCTTCAGGGTTATCTATGTCTCTTTGTTGCCTCTCTGATTAATGCCCTCCTTGCCTGGTCTGTGAGTTTTGGTGGGCGGCCCTCTTTTGGCAGGTTTGTTGTGGCGCCATATTCTTTCTATTTTTTAATAATGGATTTAATGGTGCTCCGTGGGATGTTCAAAGTTTCAGATATTTTTTTATAATCCAACCCTGATCTGTACTTCTCCACAACTTTGTCCCTGACCTGTTTGGAGAGCTCCTTGGTGGTGTCCCTTGCTTAGTGATTGCAGACTCTGGGTCCTTTCAGAACAAGTGTATATATACTGAGATCATGTGACACTTAGATTGCACACAGGTGGAATTTATTTAACTAATTATGTGACTTCTGAAGGTAATTGGTTGCACCAGCTCTTATTTAGGGGCTTCATGGCAAAGGGGGTGAATACATATGCATGGACCACTTTTCCGTTTTTTGTTTGTTTTTTGAAACAGGTAATTTTTTTCATTTCACGTCACCAATTTTGACTATTTTTTTTATGTCCATTACATGAAATCCTCATAAAAATCCATTTAAATTACAGGTTGTAATGCAACAACAGGCTGTAAAACAAAAACACCAAGGGGGTGAATACTTTTGCACGGCATTGTAAATGTCCATTCAAGTCTCTGGCAACAGGTCTGGGGGACATTCAAGCAGTCAGCATGCCAAATGCACACTCCCTCAACTTGAGACATCTGTGGCATTGTGTTGTGTGACAAAACTGCACATTTTAGAGTGGCTTTTTATTGTCCCCAGCACACGGTGCAACTGTGTAATGATTATGCTGATTAATCAGCTTCTTGATAATCCATCCACCTGACTGGTGTGGCGTATCTTGGCAAAAGAGAAATGCTCACTAAAAGGGATGTCAAGAGAATGGTGCACAACTTTTGAGAGAATTTATTTGTGTTAGGACATTTTTGGGATCTTTTTTTTCAGCTCATGAAACTTGGGACCAACACTTTACATGATGCGTTTATATTTTGGTTTAGTGTAATTTGAAATACAGAAAGACTGGCAAAGATATCAACTATGTCCGTTTAAAACATTAAATTATAGCTGTCAGGTCATTGCGTCATATCTGCCTGGGCACACAGTGGAAATGGCTTGCAGTAATGGCAGATGCTTTATGACTGTAATAGCCTACTCTAGGCTACTGATGAGTGGTGAGCTTTCTGGTGCCAGCGGCTGCCGGGGCATCACCCTTGTGGGTGCTACTTGTGGAGGAGTGGCTACAAAGTCAAGCGGCTACGCTACAGATGGCTGTCTGTGTCGGGCACGGCGAGGTGCGCTGCTAAACAACGGCTCCAGAATTGTCCGATCCTCACCCACGACTTCCCCCTGGCTGTGACCATTATTTGCTGTTGACGCTGTGAAAACAAACCGCTTCTGTTGACATCCTGATTTGGAACTGCTTCACTTTACCCGTTTAATTACTTGTATGTGCTATGTAAGTATTTCAGCTCTTAGCTGCCAAGTACGGCCTACATGTAATGTAATAAAACTACTACTACTACAGTGTAAACACAGACATGGACACACACACACACAAACACTCACACAAAATATGTCAGTCGTAATGGTGTATTAATAACGCCATATTACCCATTTTTTTAAAAAGTTTTAGTTTATAGAGGCGGTTTCTTTTTTTCTCATTCTCTCTTTTCCCCAAACAGTGCGGTTGTCCAGTCCACAGGAAGTCTCCCACACCACCTCTAGCACTTTCATCCGGCCCTCCAGCACTCGTTTTGTGGCTAGGTAAGCACTTTAGTATATACACGCGCACACACACCCTCTGCTACCTGTACGTAATTGCACAACTATATGTTTTCTTGATTGTGTGTGTTCTTTCTTCCAGTCGTGCGGTTCAGAGGAGTCTAGCCATCATCAGGCACGCTCGTCAGAAGAAGTCCCAGAAACAGTACTGTATGTACTACAACCGCTTTGGCAAGTGTAACCGTGGCAATACCTGCCCCTACATCCACGATCCTGATAAGGTGGCCGTCTGTACCAGGTAACACACACACACACACACCTAACATGCACAGATCTCCTCAAAACCACCTGTACAGACTGTGTGGGCTCTCTGATTGGCTGCTCTGTGATCTGATGACTCTTCCCATTGGTTCCTGCAGGTTCCTGAGGGGTACGTGTAAGCAGACAGGTGGGACCTGTCCATTCTCCCATAAGGTGGCCAAGGAGAAGGTGAAACTATGTGACACACACACACACACACACACACACACACACACACACACACACACACACACACACACACACACAACGACCTTGAGGTGAGAGTATGTGAAACGTCAATGTCTCTCACACCAGCTGGGTTGGAGTGTACTGTGTAGTTAGGCAGTTAGCGTTTGGCCCCGTCAGGTATATAGCCAGGGAGGAGGTGAGAATATGGTGTCACACACTTACAGATCTGCAAACATTGAAGGATTAATGGTAGGGGGTAGGGAAAGGGATTGCATTAGGACCGACTGTTAGTTTACCACCCAGAGATAGATATGGAGACATGTCACATACAATACGTGGTGTTTAGAGTTATGGTTGGTGTAAGACGTGGTGTATAGAGATACAGCTAGAGTCACAGTCACTCGATTGGCACAGCTCCTGTCTCTGTGCTCTCACTGGCAGTATTAAGACACACACACACACACACACACACTCCCACTGGTAGTGTACACACTCAGAGACGTGACCTGATTCTATGGTTAGGGGGGTGCAGGTTGAAAGGAGTCGGGGTACGGGCGATGGGGGTATCATGACCAAAATGGTGGTCCCTGTCCCAGGTTTCAGATGTCCCAACATGGTTTACACCTGAACACGTACACCTTAATAGGCATGGGTACAGAGAGTATGGCATGAGTACACAACCCCTTAATTAACTATAAGACACATCTACACACAGCTGATTATACATACCCAATATGTTCACGGCCAGTCACACAAACTCTTGTTAAAGGTCTGAGACACACACCTGAACTGGATAAATCACAAATAGGTCAGAAGTATGACTCTTGTTTCAAAACTGTTTAAATTTGGTGCCAATTGGTACTATGCCAATTGCATGGCATGTTGTGTGACAAACTGCACATTTTAGATTGGCCTTTTATTGTCCCCCAGCACAAGGTGCACCTGTGTAATGATCATGCTGTTTAATCAGCTTCTTGATATGCCACACCTGTCAGGTGGATGGATTATCTTGGCAATGGAGAAATGCTCACTAACAGTGATGTAAACAAATTTGTGCACAACATACGAGAAAAATAAGCTTTTTGTGCATACGGAAAATCTTTTATTTCAGCTCATGAAACATGGGACCAACACTTTACATGTTGCGTTTATATGTTTGCTCAGTATAGATCATTGGCTGCATCTTTAACTTCATCTAAACGACTCCCTCTCTAACAGAGAAAGAGTACAAACTAAAAGATAATAATCACATGTTTAGTACTACCAACAGTCAACACAATGGTTCATCTTCGATTATTCATTCTGCTTCATAGCTACTAATGACATAGTTACATAGTAATACGTGTAGTTAAACTGTCTCATTTGTTTATCTGGCCCCATAGCACAGAATAGGGTCATGTAGTGGTGTTTAACTAGGTGTTTAACGAGGCCAGTCCGTATAGGGTAAAGGAAAGTGGTTACACTGGAAAGGGAAATATATTTTTCTTTAGACAAACAACCCACAGACAGGTGTCCTGTCCAGCCTCGCAACCCAATACGCACACATACTAGTAGGGACTGGGGATAGACGAGGAGCTCCAATCCTGTACCCCCCCCAAGAAATAACTCCCGAAACAAGACCCTCTGTACCCCCCACCTCCGCACGTCCCCCCTTCCTACCCCCTCAGGGCCTGGCGACCGTAACTCGTACACACAGCCAGCACATAAACGCATCATGATAGCTAGCTGGACAAGCTGCGGCCTGGATAAATATTTCTGTAGCAGTTAATTAGGTAGAACTGATCCCATCCCAACGAGCCGCCCTGATTCTCTCATTACCCCCCCCCCCCACCCTGGCCCTCTCCGTATAGCTCTCCCTCTCCTAGCTCCTTTTCCCTTGCTCTCTGTCTCGCACCTCTATCACTCTCTCTACATGGTGTATATTTAGACTGGCCTGCACTACTCTCACACAGCGTACCTTACTCACACACAAGAGGACATTTTACAGGCTGTCACATGCGCGCACACACACACACTCACTCTCTTTCTCTGTCAACTGCAATTAAGGCTATTTAACAGCAGAGGCAGTGACAGATTGTAGAAGGTGGGACCTATTTGAATGGTGGATTGGCTTGTTGACTTCTTTCACTCTACATCTGACTGTGTTTTCTCTAGTATGCTGTGAATGAACTCTTTCTTTCTCTCGCCTCTCTCGTTCTCTCTCTCTCTCTCTCTCTCTCTCTCTCAATGAAATGTTCAATTCCGTTGAAAATGCTTTATTGGTGTGCCATTTTTATGGAGATATTGCCAAGCAGAGATTGGTAACAACAACTTGTCTCTCTCTAGATGCCTGTGTGTTCGTACTTCCTGAAGGGTATATGTAACAACGGTAGCTGTCCCTACAGCCATGTCTACGTGTCCCGCAAGGCTGCTTTGTGCCAGGACTTCATCAGGGGATACTGCCCTCAGGGAGAGAAGGTATGACACACACACACACACATACGAATACACACACACAATCAGTCAGTCCCACACACATGTATGTACACACGCACTCACACACCTACTCTCTCTCTCTCTCTCTCTCACACACAGACACTCTTTCGCACACACGTGCACACAGTCAGTCAGTCACACACATACAAACAGTCAGTCAGTCACACACATACACACAGTCAGTCAGTCACACATGTACACACAATCAGTCACACACATACACACAGTCAGTCAGTCACACATGTACACACAGTCAGTCACACACATACACACAGTCAGTCAGTCACACATGTACACACAGTCAGTCACACACATACACACAGTCAGTCACCCATGTACACACAGTCAGTCACACACATACACACAGTCAGTCAGTCACACGTGCACACAGTCACACACATGCACACAGTCAGTCAGTCACACACGTACACACAGTCAGTCACACACATACACACAGTCAGTCAGTCACACATGTACACACAGTCAGTCACACACATACACACAGTCAGTCAGTCACACGTGCACACAGTCACACACATGCACACAGTCAGTCAGTCACACACGTGCACACAGTCAGTCAGTCACACGTGCACACACAGTCAGTCACACACATGCACACAGTCAGTCAGTCACACATGTACACACAGTCAGTCACACATGTACACACAGTCAGTCACACATGTACACACAGTCAGTCACACATGTACACACAGTCAATCACACATGTACACACAGTCAGTCACACACGTGCACACAGTCAGTCAGTCACACACGTGCACACAGTCAGTCAGTCACACATGTACACACAGTCAGTCAGTCACACATGTACACACAGTCAGTCAGTCACACATGTACACACAGTCAGTCAGTCACACATGTACACACAGTCAGTCAGTTACACATGTACACACAGTCAGTCAGTCACACATGTACACACAGTCAGTCACACACGCACGGGGACAGACACAGACATTCTCTCTTTCTCTTTATCATGATCTGATGACCTATGGTAGAGAAGGTAGATATACCCAGTGGTGTAGTGGAGGGTATACGCCGTTTACCCACTCGGTGGGCATTGCGTATTTAAGTGATAATGCCCGAGAAGCCGGTGTTTGGAGGATAGATTGGCACGGGTGTTGTTAGGCCCGAGACGAAGTCCCTTCGAGGGGCATTATTACTTTTACACAACAGGTTACCAACATATTCAAATAATGATTGACATTTTCATTAAAAAACGATATGTTGATGAATTTATTCATATTATTTCATCCTTCCACAAGATACAGTCCCGAAACAAATCTACTGTAAGAGTGCTACCCAAGCCGGCTGGTCGTTCGTTCTATTGGATCGGTTGCCAGAGACGGGACCCAGTCGTCGTTCCAAATGTTCCTTATCCCTTGCTTGCTAGCTAGCCAACTACGGTTAACTTAGTCGCGTCAATCAGTGCAGCCGGAATAACAACAGCAGCTGCATTTGTTTAAGCTGTTTTCAAGTGCCATTTATTTGGAAACATCCATAACAACGAGCTAATGAGGCACGATTTCGCCTGGCATAGAAAATGTGCTCTCTCGTTAGGACACTGTTGTTCAGAGCAGCCAACAACACAGCTAACACAATCACCTCAAACTGAAGCTGGAAAGACGGCAAACTAGCTGCACTTCGTTTCGTTTGACCTTTTTTCAATTGACATTTCTCCCGATCCCGACACGTTCATTACTGTGGGACGGTTGGAGATCGAATTTGTATATTGAAACACTGTTGCAAATGTCAGAGAAGACAGACTGCAAGGTTTGTACAAATCTCCGCTGTTGAAAACAAAATGTTATCCTGAAAGAAATGTGAGCTAATGTCTAGAGGCTTTTTATAGTGGCGATCAGGCTGGAGTGTGCTTTTAACCAATCAGCATTCAGGATTAGACCCACCCATTGTATTAATCCCCAGGATGCGTAGTGTAGTGGTAGGTATACGCCATATCAATTAATAAGGCTGAAGGAACAGATCAGAATGTTTAGCTGAAAATGATGATAAACTATTCATTTTTTCACATTTTCAGAGCAGCAATGTGCACACGGCAGTAGGCCTAGAATGGTGCGAATGTTCCCAAAATGCAATTTGCAGGAAAGCACAGTTCTAAACTACACAGCGCACATGCGAGCGATTTCATGGACAGAGATGGAAAATATCCATTCAAGATGTTGAAAGTGGGGAGATCTAAAGATGCAACAACAATCATGGGGTTGCTAATATGACTATGATAATGTGTTTGGCTGCTAGATGATGAAATAAAGTTGAAAGAAAGCCAATAGAACAGGAGGACGCATATGAGGGATGTCTTTATAAAATAATTGCCTCCGCATTTCTATGGTGGGATTGTGGCTTTAGGCTACTTTGAAGCCAGTTAAGACGTGCCTCGTAATATGAAGTAAAACGTCCAGGTGTCGAACAATTAAGGAACAGGAGAAATATAGCGACGCTAATGATAGGCCTAACCGTCTTCTGGTAGATTCAAAGGCTTTCGCAAACTCCATCTCATGTGCCCCAGAAACACCACTAACCAAACGCATATATTAAAGGGTAACTACACTCAAAAATCCTTATGTGGTTTAAGCATTGTTGTGTACTTAGAACATCCAATTTGGTTGTTTTCTATTTTAAAAAAAGTGTGACTTTGAGAGCGAAAACCTGACAGAAAAACCAAACCTGTGAATTTCTGACTCTGTTGACAGCCTCATTTATCTGTTTCAATAGTAGGCCTACTATTAGACTACTTGCACAGTGCAGCTTGGGTTGGCCTGACTTTGAAAGACCAGAATGGGATGTATCATTTTAAGTCATTCAGAGTGTTGTTTCTCAAATAATTGTTCACCTTTCCTTAGTGGACCGTTTGGGAAATGTTTGGCAAAATGAGTGTATACCCACTTCTCCAGGCACTGCTACACCACTGGACACACCCTGGTGGACATACTCTTCACACAAACATATAAACTGTCCTCCGAACAGCCCTGGGTATGGAGGGACAGCTGTTGAGAGTAAGGGCTTGTCAATAGTGACATAACTCTAGTGTCTGAGTGACACATTGAGGACCAGGGGGTAACGGTGCACGGCCACACAGACACACAAAAATGTTGAGTTCCCATACACACTCTGTTTCCTAGTACCACTCCTATCCTCTCTTTCCGTCTGTCTCTGTCCCTACCAATCCTATATCTGTTCATCTATCCCCTCCCTCCTATAACCCTCTCTCTGTCTCAGTTGTTGTTTATGAGTGTCTGTGTAACACATGCTTTTTCACACTGTCAGGCCTCGTTTAAATATAGCACAGAGAAATGAGGATATATAAAACCAAAGGGCATTAATATTTATTCTATTAGCTGAAGTGCTTAGGTCTGGTGTGTGTGTGTGTGCTCGCGTTTGTGCGTGCACATGTGCTTGCTAGCTGGTGGCTGTGGGAGGGATAGCAGGCAGTAATTACAGATGGAGGAAGTGCTGAGGATGGCACTATGGGGCAGGCAGGCAGACACTCCAGTAGCTCAGGGGTTAACCCCGCTTCCCTCCATCTCCATCCTCTTTTCTCGTTCCATCTCTCGCTTTGTCTCGCGCTCACTATCCCTCCCTCCCGAACACTCTTTCTCTCTCTCTTTTCTATCTATCCCCCATCACTACCTTCTCCCCCTTTTCTATTCTGTATTACTCTTTTGTGCCTGTCTCTCTCGTTTTATCCAATTTGGACCCTCTTGGTCCCTTTCGCCTTCTCTCATTCCCTTGATCTCCCACCTTTCTCTTGTTTCTCCATCTCCACCACTCTTTCAACTTCCCTTGCTCTCCTTTGAACCCCGATCCACCCCCCCCCCCCCTCTGTTTCCCTCTCCTCTCTCCCCTTCCCCTCCTTTCCCACCTCTATCTCCCTCCCTCCTTGCCCCTCTCTTCTACCCCTCCCTCTCTGTAATGGTAAATGTGCTGACTCGTCCTGGTTTGGAACGCAGTGGAGAGAGAGCTCTTCTAATAGACCCCTGAGACATCCCAGCGTTTCTTAAATCAAGTGGAAAATGATTAACTTGGTGTGGAATAAAGATGTTCTGTCCGCTTTCACTTTTTTTATTATCTTCCGTTTCTTGGCTCTTGCTCTCTTTCCCTCTTTTCAGTGTTTTATGAAAATGAGAATGTATTCGACTGCTGGCAGTTGATTCTTAGTAGATTTGGCATTTGGCTCAAGTTTTCCCTCCTCTCCTTACGCTGGAGAAGGGCTCTAAAAACGGTTGTAAGTCTTTGTATGGTCCCATTCCCTGGTCTAAAGACGACCACTATAACCCCAGGGCACATCTTGGTTGGATTGGTTAAAAACAATGTAAAGCGTCTTCTATCTGCACCTCTGCTCTCAGACTCTTGAATTGTAACAGACTGATAACGTAATAGAGACAGACAGGCTTTGCTAAATTTGGCAAATAGTGTCAATGTTTACGTTGGGGCATAAAAACATATAGCATTATGGTGTGACTTTGTGAGTGTTTTGGTTTGCCGCCTCAGAAAAGCTGAAAGTGAGATAAGTCTAAGACCTACACTGATCTGACCCCTAGGGTGCAGGAACATGGGTGTGAGAAGGGCAGGGGGTCTGAGTTTGGGAGTTAGTGGTACTGGCTATAGTGAGGGGTTGGGGGTATAGCGGAGCGAGAGGTGCTTCATCGGGGAGAGGAGAGGGGTGCACGGACTGGTTCAGGGCTGAGGGGACCATGGGGTGAACTGGAGTCCAAACTGTTCCTGGAAACTCAATCTGCAGACCCCCACCCCTCTCACACACACACACACACACACACACACACACACCCCTTACCCCCACCCTCACTCTATTTCTGGACCAACCTGCTCCAGGCTGCCCCCCCACACACCACATACACACAAACACGGCTCGCACCCCATAGTGAGTATAATTAGCTTTTCTGACAGGTGGGAGGGATCGAATCTCCCTCAGAATGAAGTTACCAATTTACGCCCATATTACACCGTCACACACACTCTCCCTGTCACATACACTCTCACCAGACCTTCATCTGTATACTCACTCAGGCACACGCAGTGCTCTTAAGATGACCACGTTCAAGTGCGCACACACACACACACTCAAAAACAAAGCTTTGAAACACATACACTGAGTATACAAAACATTAGGAACATGACATAGACTGACCAGGTGAATACTATGATCCCTTATTGAGGTCACCTGTTAAATCACTTCAATCAGTGTAGATGAAGGGGAGGGAGGCAGTTAAAGAAGGATTTTTAAGCCTTGAGCCAATTGAAACATGGATTGTGTATGTGTGCCATTCAGAGGGTCAATGGGCAAGACAAAAGATTTAAGTGCCTTTGAACGGGTATGGTAGAAGGTACCAGGCACACCGTTTTGAGTGTGTCAAGAACTGCAACGCTGCTGGGTTTCAAGAATGGTCCACCACCCAAATGACATCCAGCCGACTTGACACAACTGTGGGAAGTATTGGAGTCAACATGGGCCAGCATCCCTGTGGAACGCTTTCGACGCCTTGTAGAGTCCATGCCCCGACGAATTTAGGTTTTTCTGAGGGCAAAAAGGGGTTTAACTCAATATTAGGAAGTAAACTATATGTTTTTTACACTCCGTGTAGTAACTAACAGAGCAGTCTCAAACTGTCTTCTTGGGTCATGTTAACCTCCTGTGTGTTTCATATAATAAGTGGTATCGGTCTGTCCTCTCCTCCAGTGTAAGAAGAAGCACACCCTGGTGTGTCCAGACTTCTCCAGTGGTGGCTCCTGTCCTCGAGGGGCCCAGTGTAAGCTGCAGCACCGTCAGAGGGCCAAACGCACTGCTCCTAACCCCAACCCCACCACAGGCCCCTCCGCTGCCCCGGCCAAGAAGTCCCGCACCAAGAGGTCAAGAACAGGCCCTCTGTCAAAATAATTAAATGACAAAGTGAAATTAATTAGATACAATTTATATTTAAAAAATGTAATAAAACAGAGCAAATAGATTACATTACAAATTGAAAACAGATATTTTGGAAAATGCATAGCAACAACCATAAAACAACACAGTAAAAACAGACATTAATTTATATTGCCAGATGTGCACAGATTATATTACATTTCGATGTCAATAATGTTTTCTAATCTCCTCCTTTTCCACTTCCCCCTCTCCTCTCTTCAGGCCTAGCCTGTCAGTGGTCCTACCTGTTGATCAGGCGGCAGAGGGTTCTGCTCAGGCAGATCCAGGGACACTCTCGTCTTCTTCCTTGGGTCCTCACAAGACCAAGCTCCCGTCGTTCATCTCCCTCTCCAGCTCCCCCGAAGACACAGACGCCCCGGACACGCCCCCTGCCGACAGGGCAGAGGTCACAGGTGAGAGGTCACACAGTGACCAGGAAAGTTAGTCTAGTTCAGGGTTGTGTCCTACAGAGGTCAGGAAACTGCTTCTATGGACGCCATGTTGACTCCTATGAGCCGGAGGGGTGGGGTGGGCTCATCAAACAGGGCATTGGAAAATTGTGGTAATCATTGCGAGCACTGTGATTCTTCCAACTGCCCCATGTTTTTAAAACATAGCTCAGATGGCCCACTGCTAATCGAGGAAAGATGTTGAATGGATAAAAAACAAAAAAACAAATCAAGATCCATTCAAATTATTTGTCACGTGCTTCATAAACAACAGGTGTAGACTAACAGTGAAATGTTTACTTACGGGCCCTTTCCTTAGGAGTAAAGCGACTAGGTAACAGAATAGATAATAAGCAGTAGCAGCAGTGTATGTGATGAGACAAAAATATTTAATGCAAAATAGTCAATGCAGATAGTCCGGTTAGCTATTTGGTTAACTGTTTAGCAGTCTTATGGCTCGGGGGGTAGAAGCTGTTTAGGGTCCTGTTGGTTTCAGACTTGGTGTATCGGTACCGCTTGCCATGCAGTAGCAGAGAGGTCAGTCTTTGGTGATAGGAGTCTGTTTAGTGACTTCCTCTGATATCACATGGTATAGAGGTCCTGGATGGCAGGGAGCTCAGCCCCAGTGATGTACTGGGCTGTACTCACTACCCTCTGTAGCACCTTGTGGTCGGATGCCAAGTAGTTGCCATGCCAAGCAGTGATGCAGCCAGTCAAGATGCTCTCAATGGTGCAGCCGTAGAACTTTTTGAGGATCTGAAGGCCCATGCCAAATCATTTCAGCCTCCCGAGCGGGAAGAGGCGTCGTCGTGCCTTCTTCGCGACTGTTGATGTGTGTGGAGCATGTTAATTCCTTAGTAATGTGGACACCGAGGAACTTGAAGCTCTCAACCCGCTCCACTACAGCCCCGTCAATGTGCATGGGGGCGGCCCTCCATTTCCTGTAGTTCAGGATCAGTTGCTTTGTCTTGCTGACGTTGAGGGAAAGGTTGATGTCCTGGCACCACACCATCTTCGTCGGTGATCAGGCCTACCACCGTTGTGTCGTCAGCAAACTTAATGATGTTGGCGTCGTGCGCAAACAGGGAGTACAGGAGGGGACTAAGCATGGACCCCTGAGGGCACCATTGCCATGGGGTAAATATTAGTGGATGAGGAAATAAGGTTTAGGAACGCCCTGATATTGGGGTACTTTTAGGAGGTTGATACTGATTGCAGTAGAAGGTAATATTTGAGTATGATAATACTTAGCTGGAAGTGTAATAGTGCTTAGTGGGAGAGAGGTAATAATATTTAGGTTTGGGGCAAGAGGGAGGCACAGCTGGGCTCTCTGTTGACAGACTGACAGATAGAGGATTAGAAGAGGGCCTCCCTCCCCCGTCACCCTCCCTCATTCCCCCTGTCGGCCTCCCCCCGTCGCCTACTCTCCTATGTCCACCTGCCTCTGCCCCTCCCTGACATAGAGGAACCCTCAATCACACACTAACACACACATTTACTCTCACTGTCCAGTAGTGAAGAAACAGACAGACACCACAAATGAACTTACCACTTCAATTCTCTTTCTATTGCCCTCCTTCTCATATTATCTTTCAGTAACGGTACATTTTAACAATGTCTACATTTTGCTTGAAAGAAATAAACAAAATCTGTTTCTACCTAATACTAAATAGTACCCTGCGGTACAGTACATGATTCAATAACTCCAAAAGAAAGTGTTAATACATTATTATGTTATTACCATATTACCATTACATTTCTAAGTAAATGCCAGGAAGACGACGACTGTAAATTACACCAGAACCTTTCTCTCACTTTCTCGCCATCTGTCATCCCTCTCTCCCTCGCTCTGTCATCATCCCTCTCTCCATGTCTGTTTCGTTTCATATTTAATCTCTCTTTTCCAGGAAACAACTATGAACTTTCACCTTTAGCTGCCCCTGTGTCATCTGGACATCCTGCATGTCACTCCCTTACTGCTAGCTACCACGACACACACACACACACACATACACAAACACACATATATATCTCACACACATGGATTATCTTTTTACCTTTACATGGACTCTGGAACTCAGTCTCTCTCCATCTGTCATCTCCCCCCCCTCTCTCTCTCCACTGTGTCCCCCTCTTTCTTCTCTTCTCTCTCTCTATTCTCCTCCTTAACCCTCCCTTCATCCCAGCTTTAGTATGTGTTTAAATCCCGCAGAGGGTCTTGCCTGCATCATTGGTTATTCCTGTCTGGGTTAGCTGGCCATAGCACATGCTGACTGGGGTGTATACGTGTGAGTGTGTAGAGCCAGGGCTTATTTGGAACTAGGGCTCCCTTCCGGGAACACAGCAGTTAGAGCTCAGTCTATAGCTGCTGTGGTGCCCAGTGGCAGTCTCCCATAGGCACGGAAGGCTATTTTAATGTCTGGGTACAGTGTTAGCAGGGTACAGAGCAGCTACCAGTCACAGCAAAAAACTCAGTATATACAGACAACGAGGAACAACGAGGCAGACCATATAGAGTGCATTCGGAAAGTATTCAGACCCCTTGACCTTTTCCACATTTTGTTACTTTTTAGAATAAGGCTGTAACGTATTAAATTATTTTTTTCCCTCATCAATCTACACACAATGCCCCATAATGACTAGGCGGAAACAGTTTTTTAGATGAGATGATCAATGTGGTAAATTCAATTGATTGGACTTGATTTGGAAAGGCACACACCTGGTGGCAGCATCATGTTGTGGGGATGTTTTTCAGCCGCAGGTACTGGGAGACTAGTCAGGATCGAGGGAAAGATGAGCGGAGCAAAGTACAGAGAGACTTGATGAAAACCTGCTCCAGAGCACTCAGGACCTCCGACTGCAGTAAGGTTCACCTTCCAACAGGACAACAACCCGAAGCACACAGCCAAGACAACGCAGGAGTGGCTTCGGGACAAGTCTCTGAATGTCCTTGAGTGGCACAACCAGGGCCCGGACTTGAACCCGATTAGAACATCTCTGGAGAGACCTGAAAATAGCTATGCAGCGACGCTCCCCATCCAACCTGACAGAGCTTGAGAGGATCTGCAGAGAAGAATGGGAGAAACTCCACAACTACAGGTGTACCAAGTAGGGCTGACCCCAATTAGTCGACTGGTCTATTTTTAGGTTGTTGGTCAACCAAGATTGTTTTAGTCGAGCAGTAACAAATATATGCAGTACCAGTCAAAAGTTTGGCCCAATCCTTCATCCAAATTTTTTGTTTTAGGCTGCATGACGGTGTGACGCAATTGCGGAGCCTCCAGAGGCACGCAGAGGGCAAATCGAGCTCCGTAATGCATCGCCATGCGCCTCCCACATTTTTTTAACAATGCGGAAGGCTCTCTATAGGCCCGCATTGACATGATTGGTTGACGGTATGGGGGGTAATATCCTGTATGATAACAGCTCTGCAATGCTCCGCGAAGCGCAAGAAGTATGCTGAGGCCATATCAACGTAAATGCTGCCTGGCCAATGCAGACGACAGATTGACCATGCGCCCAGATGCATTTCTCGCTCCAGATTGCGCTCTCTCTCCCCCCAGTTTGTACACGTTAATTGTTTGCGTTTGATTGTTAGTGTATATCAATTCACCATTACATATATAACCTGTAGTACATTTACCGTTAAATTATTGGAATTTTCGTCTACAATGTTTTTTACTTTGGTTACGGTAATTTATTTTAATTAATGCGTTCAATATTATTCCGGTCTTCCCGTTCTCATTATCGGAGTGGACACATTGTTTGCGGAGTGCACAACCTATACTACACTTGTGAAAAAGTGTTGGTTTATTTCATTCCATTTATGACTTTTGTCAATTTAGTAATTTTCTTTGGTTTGGAGCTCTCCTGTCAATGTTGAGTAAGGACGTGCGCGCATAGAAGTAGGCCTAAAGGCTACCTGGCCTGTAGGCTTTAGGCCTACTTCTATGCGCGCACGTCCTTACTCAACATTGATAGGAGAGCTCCAAGCCAGGCTGTAGGCTTTACTTTTTAGGTTTGTATCATTTTCATTTAGATTTGGATCAAATGTTGATTAACCACATGACAATGATTTTGACATATGAAGATGTTATTATAAATTAAATGAATCTGTTTCACCAAAATGTGCATATGAAAACCATAACTGTCGCCCTCTTGAGGCATTTGTCTTATTTCATTAAACCGTAAACTTTAAGCAACAGATAGTTGATTTTATTCAAACATCGGGTGTGTCTATATATGAAAAAATACACGTTTTAAAAATGTTGACCAATAGATTGGTCGAATAATCAGACGACTTTCGTCAACCAAGATATTTTTTTTGTCCTACTACCAAGAAGATTTAAGGCTGTAATTGCTGCCTACGGTGCTTCAACAAAGTACTGAGAAAAGGGTCTGATATTTCAGTTTTTACTGTTTTTGCTTTGTCATTAGGGGGTATTGTGTGTAGATTGATGGGGGGAGGGGGGACTATTTAATCAATTTTAGAATAAGGCTCTAACCAGTGGTGTAAAACTACTTTAAAGTACTACTTAAGTAGGTTTTGGGGGTATCTGTACTTTACATTACTATTTATATTTTTGCATTTTACTGGGTGACTTTTACTTGAGTCATTTTCTATTAAGGTATCTTTACTTTTACTCAAGTATGACAATTGAGTACTGTTTCCACCACTGGCTGTAACGTAACAAAATGTGGAAAACGTGAAGGGGTCTGAACACTTTCCGAATGCACTGTACACACACACACTTAGGCACACAAACACACGATCCTCCTGAGACACAACAAGTGGTCAGTTACACACACATACACACACAGACCACCTTCAACTCTGTGTCCAGGGCAGTTAAGCGTTACTAATGACCGCTGGTTTATCCCCCAACACACACACACCCTCACACACACACACACTCCACACCCTTGTGGCTTGTTAAGGGTGGAAAGAATCCAAACAAGTTCCTCTCCACTGGGGCTGTTGCAGTGACCGTATTACTGCCACACCAGCAGTCATGAGTCAGGACCGTAGTAAAATTCCATGTGACCATTGAGTCACGGGAATCTCCTTTTATGCACTCTGGACATGCATTGGTAGTATCCAATTTGGTAACTACCATCAGGTCCTAATGGACTGGTACTCAGGGCTCTATTGTCCCTCTAACCACTCTGACATCAATGCAATGGAAAAGTCACGTCAAACACTTATCGTCAAAGCAGTATCATGCTTTTAAAACTCACCTCACTGTGGTGATCAATTTGAAGACAGAAGTTCAAAAGCAGCTTGAAACTGAGTGTAAAATATGGTCGTTGTGGATGTTTCAGCACAGTGGAACGGACAGCGCTTTCTAAGGTGATGATTCATTCAAAACACCCATGTGCATTTTAGAGCTTATGCATGCTTATGAGCCCAAGCCTGGGAGAGAAAAAAAAACGTAATTAAATGGATTGTGCGGTTATACAATACATAGCCTACTGCATATTACGCACTGCAGAAAAACATCAAACAAAACCAATTTAAGATGTCTTTGGTACATAATTGGTTTAGCCTATACTCCAAAATTAAACACATTTTTGATAAATGCCTTTGAGTGTGGACTGTATTATTATGCACAACTGGATGGACTGGTTACCTTATGCTACGGTCCAAAAGTTCTATCCACGAGTCTGGGAGAGAACGTACTGTATAGCCAGACTAGGCGATGCTGTTGGTTCAATGATTGTGCAGGGCAGCTTACAGTGAATTTGATTTTGAATAGCCTAGTAATAGGGATTTTTATTTTACTGGTGTTGCCTATCCGGCCTCATTTATCAACGAACTAGCGGGAAAGAGTGAGGCCTCCATTTGCTGTTTGAGTGCATTTAAATTCATTTTAAAAAATCCCATGCCCCTGTTCCTGCCCATTTCATAATGGGTCATTCTGAATCAAAACTAATTTGACATATTAGTAAAGACGAGATTAAATTGAGAATAGTCTGATGGGTGTAAATATGATCACTTGATCGGAGAACAGCTGTGCAGCCTGAGGCAAGGAACAGCTTTTTTTCGGACTTTCTCAAATCATCAATTAGCCTATAGTCACATCATGCAGCCCATACCGTGAATTCGGACCTCTTGACTTTTTCCACATTTTGTTACGTTACAGCCTTATTCTAAAATTGATTATAATATGTTTTCCCCTCATCAATCTACACACAATACCCCAAAATAACAAAGCAAAAACAGGTTTTTATTTAAAAAAATCTAATTTATGAAAAACAAAAAAGGTTTGAGGTCCTGAACGCTCTAGAGCAGGTTTTAATCAAGAATCTCTGTAATTTGCTCTGTTCAACTTTCCCTCGATCCTGACTAGTCTCCCAGTCCCTGCCGCTGAAAAACATCCCAACAGAATGATGCTGCCACAACCATACTTCACCGTAGGGATGGTGCCGGGTTTCCTCCAGATGTGATGCTTGGCATTCAGGCCAAAGAGTTCAATCTTGGTTTCATCAGACCAGAGAATCTTGTTTCTCATGGTCTGAGAGTCCTTTAGCTGCCTTTTGGCCAACTTCAAGCGGGCTGTCATGTGCCTTTTACTGAGGGAGTGGCTTCCGTCTGGCCACTCAATCAAAAAGGCCTGATTGGTGGAGTGCTGCAGAGATGGTTGTCCTTATGGATGGTTCTCCCATCTCCAGAGAGGAACTCTGGAGCTCTGTCAGAGTGACCATCGGGTTCTTGGGGACTTCCCTGACCAAGGCCATTCTCCCCCGATTGCTCAGTTTGGCTGGGCGTCCAGCTCTAGGAAGAGTCTTGGTGGTTCCAAAATTCTTCTATTTAAGAATGATGTTGGCCACTGTGTTTTTGGGGACCTTCAATGTTACAGAAATGTTTTGGTACCCTTCCCCAGATAGGTGCCTCAAAGAAATTCTGTCTCGGAGCTCTATGGACAATTCCTTTGACCTTATGGCTTGGTTTTGCTCTGACATGCACTGTCAACTGTGGGACCTTATATTGACTGGTGTGTGCCTTTCCAAATCATGTCCAATCAATTGAATTTACCACATGTGGACTTCAATCAAGTTGTAGAAACGTCTCAAGGATGATCAATGGAAACAGGATGCACCTGATCTCATTTTCGAGTCTCGTAGCAAAGAGTCTGAATACTTATGTAAATAAGGTATTTCTGTTTTTGATTTTCAACACATTTGCAAAAACAATTATCTGAAAACCTGTTTTCACTTTGTCATGATGGGGTATTGTGTGTAGATTGATGAGGATTTTTTTTATTATATCCGTTTTAGAATACGCCTGTAACGTAACAAAGTGGAAAAGGTCAAGGGGTCTGAATACTTTCTGAATGCACTGTATATGTTTTGATTTCTAAGGTTCGTATCATTCACAACTAAAGCTGCCAAATAACTCTAAATCTTGTGTAGAAGACCTGTTTTAAATTATCACTTTCATGCTCAACGTTGCCACTTCATATGCACACTTGCTCCGGATTGGGAAGAATATCCTTTCTATTTTATTCCACTAGGTTCAATTATATTCTTCTTACTATATTATCATATAAAATAGTGGCATAGGACTTATAGGCATATATTGTCAGCTAAATCAACAAGCCTACTGCTTATGGCATGGAGCATAGCCAGATAACATACAGTAGGACAACTCATATTCTGTTCTTCTGAAATACATTTTCTTTAGAACTGACTAAAATAAATGATGGATTTATTTTGATTGTGTATTTTAAATTGATTTATTACACTTTTTAAATGTAGATTCCAAAGCCACACATCATCAGCTTGTATGTAGCTTGTATGCTAAAGATGCTAAACTTTTTGTTATGTTAATTAACGGTCAATTACCGTGATACCGGCAGCCTTTTGCATGACAATAACCGGCTGACAACATTTCATGACCGCCACAGCCCTGCTCTCCACTTTACATAAATTAACCCAATAGCTATGCATCACTGCCGGGGCGTACACACGTATGCACACACACCCCCCTGTTCTCCCATTCATTCAGTTCCCAGTGTGCTCATCAGCGGAGATGCCATCACTCAGGCTTTCAGTAGGACAGAGAGCCCTGCGTTTCACCCATTCACATCCTCAGGCACACCATCAGTCACACACACATACACACAGCCTGTCGTTTTGTACACCCCTGTGGTTGTAGAGCGATCTCTCTGCTGTCTGACATGTTAGTTTTGTTGGTATCTTTAATCACAATCTGTTTCTGTCTTGCCTGTCTGTCCGTCCTCCACAGAGAGAATACTGCAGATCAAGCCTCGACTCTAGAACTACAGGAACTCGAATGGATACTGCCTGAACACCAGATGAGCTTTGAAAATACTACAGAGACGTATGTATTGAATGCTTATGGAAGCTCTGACGTTTCTCAGACCCATATCTGTGTCCGCTCTCAACCACACTCAGGGTCTTTTAATGTAGCTAAAAGTTTGCTTTATGGACTCATTCATTTCATACAGCAATGATGTTTGTAATAAAGATTGTATTGATATTTGAACATGTTTTGTTTTTTTGTAAATTGGAGATTGACGAATTTGGAATAAAATGTATGTTATTACTGTACATGCCTTTGTTTGACTTTGTTTTGCTCTTGGGGTGGGGGTGCTAGCCTCTATGATTGTCTGCTTTAAGGCGCATGTATTCTGAAAAAAGGGCATCCTTCTGATAAAATAACTATTACCCACCAACCTCTCTCCCTCCCACATTCTCTCATCTTCCATCCCTCTCCGGGATCGGTCTCTTCTCCTAGATTGTGCTCGGTCTCTCTCACGCCATCTCTTTGTGTCATATAATTAGTGTGTAGGGAGATGGAGAGTGGCACAGAGAGGATGTTGGGATGTGTAATCCATCCATTACCTGCCTACCGAGCCCAGAGCAGCCCCTGATAATAAAACTATTACTACGCCCTTTGTGTGTTTGTGTGTGTGTGTCTCTAGTGTGTGTGTGTATATATGTGTACAGCTCCTGATATTTAGGCCATTAATACGCTATTTAACCGAGGCGTCGTCACAGTGACAAAGGACTGTTGCGTCGCCCTGGGGAGCATGTTCACACCGCGGAGCTTACCACGGCAACCCAGAGCATTAATTCACGCTAAGGAGCTCACACACACAATGTAGACCGAGGTTATTGTAGTAGCTAAACTAAAACTGAAACGAATACGAAAACGAATCATGAAAAAAACAATTTAATAAACTGAAATAAAATAATTGACAAAACTAAAACTATACTGAAACTATTATCTTTGACTCCAAAACGAACAAAAATTCAATAAAAACCATCATGAATTATGTTCAGTTTTCTTCCTAAACTTTGGGAAAAAATCTAATGGAGGTTTTCAATGGGGGTTTTCAAGCTTTTGGGGGGGGGGGGGGGGGGGGGGGGTTCAAGCTCCTGAATCTAGTGGGCAAATGATGTTAGGAGATGGCAATGTTTCCAATAGGTCTAGCTTGTGCATCACTATCACTAGCTAAACCGGGGAAAAACGGCTAGGTAGCTAACTTGATTATTCTTACAAGTTAAAAGGCATTTGATTGGCGTAAACCACTATGCATCAGTGGTGTGAACGTGGGCGAAACACGAGTTTCCTTCCACCATATTTTTTTTGCACCAGTCTCAGCGCTATTCCCTTTAAATCCAAGTAATGTTGAGGTTGACTTAATAATTGAAATGTAACCTCTGATCTGACCCATCACCTTATGTATAACTGTCCCCCCCCCCAATGCAAGAAGTGACTTCCCAAAAAACACTATACAACAATACTTACTATGTATCTTACAGGATGAATGCGCAACAAGCTCTCACTGCAGAATCCGTTTGTCCATAAATGGCAAATTTCAAAGGTTAAGATGAGGCATTCATTCCGAATGATTAAGTCAAGGGTTAAAGTTTGGGATAGGGTTAAAGCAAAACAACTCTAAGATTAAGTTTAGTCATTAACTCTGAACGGTTAAAGTAACTGCCCAGTGTTTCCAGATTTCTATTAAATATGCTTACAATATAAATGTTTTTCCTTCCAATTTGTTTTTATTAAGTATGCTAAAAAACTGCTTTTCTGAGTTGGAATGGTGTGGGTTTCCCCAACAACAGAATGGTGTGGACGTATACCGGTCATAAAAAATATGCACGCGAGTAGACTGCTGATTGGCTAGCTCATTCTCCTCTAGACCGCTGATTGGCCAGCTCATCCTCCTCAGGGAGATGACATCATGTTCTATGAGGAAATTGCAAGCATTCTTTAAATGGTCTGTTTGAGATAGAAGTTTGAGGTGGATTTTATTAAAGTGTTTTTTCTCCAATATATGCTTTGGTCACAAATACGAGTATAGGACTCATCAACAACATAATTTGGTTATGAGTTAACAGAATAGGAACTCTTCAAAGTAAGTTTTTCTGTGGGCAGTCACTTTAAGGTAAGGGTTGAGGTTTGTGATAGAGTTAAAACAAAAAACAGTGCCTAGAACTGGGATTGAGCTCGCGACCCTCACCCTCACCCTTTCCCCTAGTGGCCGGTTTTGTAGTAATCTCCCGATGTCCTGCTTACCTGGACAGACGTCGAATTTCACAGTGGATCTTGAGCGACCAAGCTGGAATGAGGACAGGATTGGATGATTAGGAAACGACTACCCTTTCTTTCACTGTCTTTTTCCCCCAATATATCTAGATGCAGAAAGTGCACACCAGTTCTGCCCACTGTAACCATCAATGTGCCCATGTGTGCATGTGACTAATCCCCCTGATTCTCTATGTGACCTATTGACAGTGGAGAGAGAGAGAGCTGGACATGATTGTAACACGAGACAAAATTCACAAATTCTACACTACAATGTAGTCATGTCTTAAAGATGCAATATGCAGAAATCACTCCGCCATTTCCTGGTTGCTAAAATTCTACAGTAGCATTGGTACAATTTAAGGCCATGTGGCAATCAATAATGCAGGCACTAGGGATGGGAGCATGAGGGTCTGTGCAGATGAGATGTAGTCGTGGTTTGTGTGCATCTGTATATTGACGTTTGTATGTGTATGTTTGTATCTGGTGTGGATTATTTCTTTTTTATGACAAATAAAATATTTTTAAAATTGAAGGAGCACACACACCGAACCCCACCAGGGTTTGATTTCTAAAAGATTTGATTTCTGAAAGATGTGTCCTGAGATTTGGTCTAAAATCCTAAATTAATCAGGAATGAGCAAGGTCAACTATACCATAAGGACCCCTTATTCATGTCCTCATTACATGTTGTGCAAAAAGACCACTCGTGGTCTGTAAAGTTTTTTTTAAACAATATTGGAATCACCATGGTCACAACCACAAACTGTCAACTCCATCTGCCTGATAGATTAAGATGGAATATTAATTTTGGTTCAAATATGTTACATTTAATTCGGTTTTAGTTATAAAGAAACTGAGAGAGAAAAAAAATGTGACTGTGTATACCACTACAATGAAGAAGAAAAAAAATATATACAGTACCAGTCAAGTTTGGACACACCTACTCATTCCAGGGTTTTTCATTATTTTTACTTTTTCTACATTGTAGAATAATAGTAAAAATATCAAAACTTTGAAATAACACACATGGAATAATGTAGTAACCAATGTTAAACAAATCAAAATATATTTTATATTTAAGATTCTTCAAAGTAGCCACCCTTTGCCTTGATGACAGCTTTGCACACTCTTGGCATTCTCTCAACCAGCTTCATGAGGTAGTCACCTAGAATGCACTTCAATTAACAGGTGTGCCTTGTTAAAAGTTCATTTGTGGATTATGTTTTTCCTTCTTAATGGGTTTAAGCCAATCAGTTTGGGGGGTGGTATACAGAAGATAGCCCTATTTGGTAAAAGACCAAGTCCATATTATGGCAAGAACAGCTCAAATAACCAAAGAGAAACGCCAGTCCATAATTATTTTAAGATAGTCAATGCGGAAAATGTCAAGAACTTTAAAAGTTTCTTCAAGTGCAGTCGCAAAAACCATCAAGCTCTATGATGAAATTGGCTCTCATGAAGACCGCCACAGGAAAGGAAGACCCAGAGTTACCTCTGCTGTAGAGGATAAGTTCATTAGAGTTACCAGCCTCAGAAATTACATCCCAAATAAAATTTTCACAGAGTTCAAGTAACAAACACATCTCAACATCAACTGTTCACAGGAGACTGTGTGAATCAGGCCTTCATGGTCGAATTTCTGCTAAGAAACCACTACTAAAGGACACCAATAAGAAGAAGAGACTTGCTTGGTCCAAGAAACACGAGCAATGGACATTAGACCGGTGGAAATCTGTCCCTTGGTCTGATGAGTCCAAATTTGAGATTTTTGGTTCCAACCGCCGTGTCTGAGACGCAGAGTAGGTGAACGGATGATCTCCGCATGTGTGGTTCCCACCGTGAAGCATAGAAAAGGAGGTGTGGGGGTGTTTTGCTGGTGACATTGTCAGTGATTTATTTAGAATTCAAGACACACTTACCCAGCATGGCTACCACAGCATTCTCAAGTGATACACCATCCCATCTGGTTTGGGCTTAGTGTGACTATCATTTGTTTTTCAACAGGACAATGACCCAAAACACATCTCCAGGCTTTGTAAGGGCTATTTGACCAAGGAGAGTGATGGAGTGCTGCATCAGATGACCTGGCCTTCACAATCACCCTACCTCAACCGAATTAAGATGGTTTGGGATGAGTTGGACCACAGAGTGAAGGAAAAGCAGCCAACAAGTGCTCAGCATATGCGGAAACTCATTCAAGACTGTTGGAAAAGCATTCCTCATTAAGCTGGTTGAGAGAATGCCAAGAATGTGCAAAGCTGTCATCAAGGCAAAGGGTGGCTACTTTGATGTCTTCACTATTATTCAACAGTATAAATATTTAAAAAAAACATATCTAAAAAAAACTTCTCCGTAAAACATCAACTCCATCAGAGTGCTGAAAGATCTGATTAGAGTGGTTATTTTTTAATGGGATTTTTCTAATTAATAATTTTCCATATTTTACAAATGTTTGTATTTAACTCATTTTTAGAAGCAAAAATATGTTTGTTTTGAGTATCTGTTCTCAACTCCGTCAGAGGCTTGTCAATATTTGACTCACTGCAACATATTTTTACATTTACGTTTTGGTCATTTCCAGGCGCTCTTATCCAGAGCCATTTACAGTAGTGTGCGCATACATGTTCATATTTCATACATATTGCTCAACAATTTAAGTATTTGCTGTGCAAGATCTAATGGATAATGTTTGTTTTATAAATGTTGCTTTATGTTCTAAATCTAGAAAAACATACCAAAATGCTAATGGAATTAGCCCTGGAGCATTTAATAGTGCTATAAAACGAAACAAAAAGATTTTGGGAGATTTCTGTTACATATTGTTTTTAAATCTAAAGTTAGAATTAAACAATCAAGGTTTTTAAACACTTGTTGGACAATAATTGTAAAAATGAAATGCCTTTTGTGGTGACTGACGGAGTTTACATAAATCCAACAAGTTGCATTTTATGAACACATTTTTGGGGGGTTTTGTATGATAGCTGATACTTTGGTCTATCAAGCATATAGATTAAGACAAATATCTGTGGGAAAAAAGTTTAGATTGTCCCGTCTTTCAAGAATTCTTGAGCTCTAAAACAGCAACATTTTCTCTCAGCCTCATGGCAAAATGTGTAATAAACTGTGTGGTTGGAGCCCTGAATGCTGATTTGGCTGGGAGCCATGGTGTATCAGACCATGGGTATTACGGAACGTGTTTGATAAAATGCTACTGTTCTAATTACATTGGTAACCAGTTTATATTATCAATAAGGCACCTTGGGGGGGGGGGGGGGGTATATGGCCAATTTAACAAGGCTAAGGGCAGTATCCAGGCACTCCGCATTGCATCGTGCATAAGAACAGCCATGGTATATTGGCCATATACCACACCTCCTCGTGCCTTATTGCTTAAAAATAGCATGAGATTAGCTATTAGACTTCACATTTTTTTCTGTGTCCCATGGCAACAAAAAAAGTTTGGAGAGGGGGGCTTGCTCGAACATTGCGGGCCATTTTGAGCCACGCCACTGTAGGAGACGGGAGCTATCACTCTTCCATCCTCCCTTCCTGTTTCCCTACTCCCTCTCCCTCTTGCTGAAGATGTAAGTGCCTTAGACAGGTGTCTGCTGCTGCTTGTCTCAAACCCTCAACACAGGCTGCTGAGCTCGGCAAAGCCTAATTAAGATCAATATTTGAATGTTTTGTGAAAGCGCACAAGAAAAGGGAGAGGGGAGGAGAGAGAGGTGTGTGTGGGTTGGGGGGGTGGGGGTGTGTTATGTGTGTGTTTATTCTCCCCAGTAGATAGCAGTAGCATAAAAAATGCAAACTCATTATAAACAGTGGCTATTCCATTAATAAAGATCACAGTTTCTTTGTGAGAAATGATTCATTAGCTCTCTCTCACTCGTCCAACCATTTTCTTTCCTTCTGTCATTACCTCTCTCCCTACATTATCTTCATGTCTCATAGATTCAAGATGTGCAAGTATTGGATAAAGAAACTTACTTTTTCACTGACTCAACGTAAGCTTTGGCAAATGCCTTACAACATGTAGTAGTAGGCAAGTATGTAGGGTTTTCTGTCAAATCTCCATTTAACATGTTGCCTCTTTTCTGTTGCCCTTCTGTTGGCTTCATAAAGTGTGTATGTGTGTGCATGTGACTGCGTGTCCCTCTAGAAATTGAAACTGATTCCTTAAGACCAGCATTTAAGACTTTAAGATGGCCACAAAAACTCTTTCACTGATAACCTTACCCCCCCCCCCCCCACACACACACAGACCAAGGAGAAGACTTTGGATAGAAGAGGGTTAACTTCGCCCAAAGCTTGCGCCCACCCTGCTCAAATAATCTCCCACTCGCTATGTGGATCTCCCGCGTGCTGATGTCCATTTTTGCTTAAATCGGTAAGAACTGCACCAGCAGCGAACACCCGATATGCAAAGGCACAATGAAATCCCTGACTTCTTCTAAATGTATGTCTCAAGGCCTCGGCCACACACACTTCCCTCTCACAATGAATGGACCTAATGGCAGATCTTCTTAAATGTGGCCCTTCAATGCGGACTGCTTAGCTTGGCGTTTGGGGTCCGGCTCCTGCTTATTTGATAAAACCCCAACCCCCGTTATGATGACTTAGTGCACCTTAAACTTCAAATACCTTGATATTTCTCTCCCGTTTCATCTTACAGTCCTACTTTTCTTTTCATCCTAGCCAGCAGATTTGAGCCAGGGAGAGAGAATGCGTCCCAACTGGCACCCTATTCCCTATATAGTGCACTACTTTTGACCAGAGCCCTATTGGCCATGGTCAAAGTCGTGCACTACATTCGGAATAAGATGCCATTTGGGAGGAAAATAGTGTATTTCACATCTGTAGTGTTGGACAGGAAGTTGAGCTCAGCGCAGTGTCAGGACGCACACAGTGTATTTCACAGCTGTAGTGTTGGACAGGAAGTTGAGCTCAGCGCAGTCAGGTGCAGGTTTGATGGTGGCTATAGGCTACTCTTCTGCCCTATTCATCTCATATTATACCTGACTAAGTTAACTTACTGCTTGCCCTCCATCTTTTTTAAATCTCAATATCACTAGACCACACGAGTCTGGGGGGCCTAGGGGCCATGTAGGCTAATTTGACAATGCACTACCATTACGCATTGCCCCTTAACCATTATTATCTTAGGCTACTGCCGTTTTTCATCTTATCACTAGAACACACCAGTCTCTCTGCAGGGCCTAAAGGGCTATGAAAAATATATGCCTTTAATTTATACTAAACAAAAATATAAATGCAACATGCAACAATTTCAAACATTTTACTATATGTAAATCAGTCAATTTAAATAAATTCCGTAGGCCCTAATCTATGGATTTCACATGACTGGGAATACAGATATGCATCTGTTGGTCACAAATACCTTTTTTTTTAAAAGGTAGGGGCATGGATCGGAAAACAGTATCTGGTGTGGACACCATTTCCCACAATTATCATGCTGAAACAAGAGGTTTGGGTGTCGGATGAACAGCACGACAATGGGCCTCAGGATCTCGTCACGGTTTCTCTGCATTCAAATTGCCATCGATAAAATGCAATTGTGTTCTTTGTCCGTAGCTTATGCCTGCCCATACCATAACCCCACCGCCACCATGGGACACTCTGTTCACAACGTTTACATTAGCAAACCACTCACCCACACATTTACATTTACATTTAAGTCATTTAGCAGACGCTCTTATCCAGAGCGACTTACAAATTGGTGCATTCACCTTATGATATCCAGTGGAACAGCCACTTTACAATAGTGCATCTAAATCTTTTAAGGGGGGGGGGGGGGGTTAGAAGGATTACTTTATCCATCCTAGGTATTCCTTAAAGAGGTGGGGTTTCAGGTGTCTCCGGAAGGTGGTGATTGACTCCGCTGACCTGGCGTCGTGAGGGAGTTTGTTCCACCATTGGGGTGCCAGAGCAGCGAACAGTTTTGACTGGGCTGAGCGGGAACTGTACTTCCTCAGAGGTAGGGAGGTGAGCAGGCCAGAGGTGGATGAACGCAGTGCCCTTGTTTGGGTGTAGGGCCTGATCACACGACACCATACACGTGGTCTGCGGTTGTAAGGCCGGTTGGACATACTGCTAAATTCTCTAAAATTACATTGGAGGTGGCTTATGGTAGAGAAACTAACATTAAATTCTCTGGTAACAGCTCAGGTGGACATTCCTGCAGTCAGCATGCCAATTGCACACTCCCTCAACTTGTGACATCAGGCATTGTGTTGTGTGACAAAATTGCACATTTTAGAGTGGCCTTTAATTGTCCCAAGCACAAGTTGCACCTGTGTAATCAGCTTCTTGATTTGCCACACCTGTCAGGTGAATGGATTATTTTGGAAAGGAGAAACGCTCACTAGCAGGGATGTAAATAAATTTGTGCACACAATTTAAGAGAAATTAGCTTTTTGTGCATATGAAACACTTCTGGGGTCTTTTATTTCAGCTCATGAAACATGGGACCAACACTTTACATGTTGCGTTTCTATTTTTGTTCAGTGTAATTTGATAAAGAACTATTCTTCCATTATGCTTTAATTGTCCCTCGACTGACCGCCTAACCCAATTTGCAGAGAAAAGACACAAGTGAGCAGAATCTCAGTATTCATCCTACCCTCCCTTGAGACGCATATCACTGGTATCGACGTTCTGCTCAACCCTCTGCTTTCATTTTCTTTAACCCGGGTGCCTCTCCAGATGAAGACGTATGTCTCCATGATGGGGAGCGTACATTGCGCGTTGCACGCGAAGTTTAATTATTTGTCGATCCGCGGAGATGGGTCGGCATGCAATTTGTAGTTAATTGCGACTTAAAACCCATGCGCAAGGGCCATCACGTGGAATAGCCTAATTGTAATTAACCCCCTCACACCCATCGCCCGGACCCTCAGCCCGACGGAAAATGCGGCTTGATTTTATGGGCGCGTGGCACTAAATCCATCACCACATAGGGTGGACTCGTGATTGGGGAGGCCTGGCCCGGGGAGGCCAGGTTCTTTCTTGTCCCTCAGACCACAGCTGCATAGGACATGTGTCCTTGTATGTGGCATAATATACATCAAATAAGAAGCGTATAATAACACCTTTCCAACTTTTACCATCTCACTTCATCCCAATATTATCTCATGCTTGTTTTCTATACGCTTTTCGTTAGGTGTTTCATTCAGTTTTGAAGTGAAACCTGAGACAACTTGTTGCTGTAAGATTTTTTTATGAGATCGTTAACGGGACTCCTCTGCTACCAGTGTCCCATAGTGGCTTTACGGAGTGGCCAAGCACCTCAAAGTTAACCAGCCTCTCTTATTCCTCCCTTGTTTAGTCTGTTTTGTCATATAATATTGATAATTCTAACGTTTTTGTTATAAACTGGAATAGATCTATTGTCACCACTGTTCATTTTTTTTCCGTTGTTTGCTATCAATCATGTGGATGTAAGCTAGCCTAGCGGGGCGCCTAGCGGGGCGCCTCCCGCGTACCTTACATGTGCCTGCCTCTCTCCTCTCCGTGCAGTAGCACGATCTCGTCGCTAGAGGGGGGAGATGCACCTGTTCCGCAAATATGAGTTCTGCGTTCCGACAGCTGCCGGCTGGTCCCAGCGCGAGATGTTGCTATAGGATAATGCAAATCCACCGCTGTCATCTTCTCCCATTGGTCCGTCACATACGAGGTGGGAGGTTCGGGCGCGTGGTGTCTTTAAAAGTGCAAATTGCCTTTCCCAGCGTCTCAGTGACACTGCGATGTGGCGCTGCACTGCAGAGCCGAAAGTAACGGCCATCTGCCAGATAGAGAGAACCAACTGTGAAAGGAATTCATCAGCTCACACACACATATACACACACTCTCACACACAGGACGCAACGTTCCCAGAGTGAAGGGGGAAACCGTGGGGACCGGCGCATTCGTGAGTACACAGCAAACTGATAAATCTGGACTGACCATTCAGAAACGGCACCACTTAGTCCTGTGTCCCACCACAGCTTAAGGAATATCTATTTTTAATATACATACCTATTTTCTGCTTGTAAGAACTCTTGAGAACTGTTTTTCTCCGAACCATTCCATTGTGGACTCCAGCAGATGCAGAAAGTGGGAGTTTAAAAAAACTACTTTTTATTTTATTTTTATAACGTGTTTACGCGCGTGTGTCTAGTGCACAGTGACTTTTTTTCCGAGCAGTAATGCTCGTGTCTTGTGTGGAAAGTTTTATTCTGGTCATATGTAACACATGCTGCATGCTGCAGTAACTTCAGTCGCGAGCATCGCGAGCCTTCCTGCTCTCCTCCTGCAGAAAGCCTGGACTCGCTGTCCTTGCGTCAGTCGAGACGAAGAAGAAGGATACAGGAAAATATCTACATTTTTTTAAACAGACAACAAGAGAGCAACAACTCCAGAACAGGAGAGGAGAAAATAAAATGTTCCCCTGTGCTGCTTTCCTTCACAACCACTGACTGAAGGACAGTAAATCAGAAGGCGCGAGCCGGTACAGAGGTGGAGGGAGGACAGGACCGGTTGGTGTCTCCAAATTTCACCAGGGGGCTCGAGTTTCAGCCGGCCCTGGGCCGTGGTATTAAAAAGTGAATTTGACCTGGGATAAATTGTCAACAAGAAAATCGGCAGAGGAGAACTGGCAGGTGTACAAGTTCATTTGCGTGCATACATATATTAACACCGGCGCCGCTATACATAGTTGTTGTTTTAAGGACTAGCAGCTTAATACGAAGTACCCCCTCATCTATACAACCTTACAACTCCACACACCGGGCACACAGACGTCCTCTTCGAATCGAAGAAGCAATCTACATCCGCGAGGGCTGCCCAGTGTCCTGCCCGTTGTTGGTTTGGCTGTGAGGGCGGGAGTCGTCGCATGGACTGACATGGCCACCGACCTCGCCATGAGCGCAGAGCTGCCCAATAGCCCACTGGCCATCGAGTACGTCAACGACTTCGACCTGATGAAGTTCGAAGTAAAGAAGGAGCCTCCAGAAGCTGACCGTTACTGCCACCGCCTCCCCCCGGGATCCCTCTCCTCCACCCCGATTAGCACGCCCTGCTCCTCCGTGCCTTCCTCGCCCAGCTTCTGCGCCCCCAGCCCTGGTGGCCAGTCGAGCCAAAACCTGGCCAACGGCGTCAACAGCAACAACAGCGGCAGCAGCAACACCCAGAGCGTTGGCGGTAAGCCTCAGTTGGAGGACCTGTACTGGATCCCCAGCTACCAGCACCACATCAACCCCGAAGCCCTCAACCTGACCCCCGAAGATGCGGTGGAGGCCCTCATCGGCAACGCCCATCACCACCATCACCACCACCAGGGCTACGAGGGCTTCCGCGGCCAGCAGTATGTAGGGGAGGATCTATCCGCGACCTCGGCCGGTCACCATCACCAGGCCCACCATCACCACCACCACCACGGACACCGCCTCGAGGACCGCTTCTCGGACGAGCAGCTGGTCAGCATGACAGTGCGCGAGCTCAACCGGCAACTGAGGGGGTTCAGCAAAGAGGAGGTGATCCGCCTAAAGCAGAAGAGACGCACGCTCAAGAACCGAGGTTACGCGCAGTCCTGCCGCTACAAGCGCGTGCAGCAGAGGCACATGCTGGAGAGCGAGAAGTGCACGCTCCTGAGCCAGGTGGAACAGCTGAAGCAGGACGTTGCGCGCTTGGCCAAAGAGCGGGACCTCTACAAGGAGAAGTACGACAAGCTGGCGAGACGAAGCTACAACGGTTGCGGGCCCGGTAACAACAACAGAGACCCCTCCAACGGAAACCACGGGAAACTGACCTCCACGGAATTCTTCATGTAAGAGACTGATTCGTGACATGACTTTTGCCCCCTTCTTAAAACGTTTTTTTTTTTTTTGTTGTTGAAATATATTATTTATATTTTTCTGTTTGCATTTTTTTGTTTACAGTTATTCCTTTAGGAAAAACACTCAGTGTACATTTTAAAAGTACAACATAGCATAATGCTTCATATTTAAAGAAACAAGCAAGTTAGGTGCGCACATAGGCTAAGTAGCCTATTCTATGTGCGCAGATATAATTGTTCGATAAGTCTTAAAGATGCTCCTTGAATGAACTTCAATACACTAAGACCTCTTGATCTAGACATGGGATCACAAATTGTCAAATCAATAGACTGATTCATATTTTATGATGCAATAGATCTCAGAGAAACCCTGAATAACATTTGGAGTCTTACTGAAACATGTGAATCAAACTTGGCAAAGTTGACCTACTGGACAGAAAAACCAAACTGAATCCTTTTGTTTTTCTCAGACATTAAATCCGTACCTGTTTGTTTTGATTCTTTATATGGGGTCTTAAAAGAGAGCCTTGAGCATATTGAAGCTTGTGGGACTCAAGGAAGAGAAACCGGTATTTATTTTATCATTGGGACTGAATTGAAATCAAAGTGATCGAACCACGGAAAAAGCAATACACCTTTGCAGCTCCTGCAAGACCCGTTGATGCACCGGACTGTAAAGATGGAGGGGACTCCCTGATATGGCCTTCCATCCCCGTTAACGTAAAGGGAACATTTGAATATTGCAAGTTTAGTTCCATCCCTTTTAGCAACCCTGCATGCAGGACATGTATGGTACGGTACCCCAAACCTCCAGTCATCTAACACGAAAGCATGGCCCATGGTTCTTTCGTCCTGTCTTGGTACTTCCCTCTCCTCTCTCCTCCCTCTCTTCCTAGGTTAAGGCCAAGGACGCGTCTTAACCGATATTTTCAATCGATTTTTCTATTGTTTTAAAACAAAACAAAAACAAAACAAAAATAAATGATCAACTGAGCCAGATATTAGACTTTATTTATTCCCAAGTGTACATATGTGTAGAGAACAGTTTTTGTGTTATTTGGTTACCTTACTTTTCATAGCTTTTGTTGCTTGATGATGAAGCAGAACGTCTTAAAACAATGTTACAGCATGCAAATAGTCTACGATATCCTTTTACTTCTACTGGACATGTGGCCCATATGATGTAAATGAGAAGCCTAACTGCACTAAGATAAGAAACATTTTGGGGTAACATTTTTTTTTTATGGCGTATTGATAGTTATGGTAATAAGGTGGATATAGAAATTCGATGGGAGGTGATTTACATAATAGCTACAAATATAAGGATGGCATTCGCTGCTAAAACTCTATGCACCAACTTAACTAAACTCTTAATTCATGGATTTTTTAAAAGTGTATAATAATAATAGAGGTGATCTGGCGGCTTGTGAATACTAATTTATTTTATTTTTTTACCTTTATTTAACTAGGCAAGTCAGTTAAGAACAAATTCTTATTTTCAATGACGGCCTAGGAACAGTGGGTTAACTGCCTGTTCAGGGGCAGAACGACAGATTTGTACCTTGTCAGCTCGGGGATTTGAACTTGCAACCTTTCGGTTACTAGTCCAACGCTCTAACCACTAGGCTACCCTGCCGCCCCCAAACTAATTCATTAAGTCCGCAGTACGGTGTCTTATAGCTCAATATATCTTCTGTCTGGTCTGATGTGTAGAGAGATGGCTACAGAGGGCGCTTGTTTTTTGGCATACAAATTAGAATATTTTGATCTGAGGGTATGGTGCCGACTTAGACTAACTAAAAAATCCTTACTCTCATCAAGAAATCCCTGGATCGTGTGTTACCTGCTGCCTAGATATATGATGTGCAATATTGTGCAGAAGTTCTGAACCACCTTGTCAATGCCGGTTGTTAGTGCAAGGCTGATGGCGACCTGTGTAGGAATACAGCCAGGTTGACACGACAAGGATAATTATGAGAGGTGTTTGCAAGTCGAATCATAATTAGGTGGAATAGAGGTGTTGTTTTCTACCTCCCAACATGCTGTACAGAAGAAGATAATGAGTTATCTTGGATAATTGCATAGATTTTAAGTGAACTTCATTGTGGTGCAAATGCAATTCGTCTTCACTTAACGAAATAACTTATTTTGGTACTTTTTCTGATCTTAAACATTTTACAAAAATATGTCCTATTTTAGTGAAAAGTTATTATTGATCGATTATCAATCAATCAATTCATTCATCACTCAATCAGACAATAAAGCGGAGAGATGTGTCATTGGCCTCTGAGATTTAACCTGTGTTTTTGGTGCTAAAATTATTTAGAATTTTTAGAATTCCAACGTGAAACAGGCCTAAACACCAGGATCGTGGCAAGATGGTGAAGTATATTCTGCACGGTGCTGTCGATGCCGCGTTCACGTGATAGTCGGAACTAGGAAACTCGGAAATATCCGACTTCCGAGTTTCTAGTTCCGACTAGTATGTGAACGCTATATCTGTAGGCTATATATGATTTCTATATATTTATTCGAGAAACATTTAAATGTCCAAAGTGTGAATAAGTCTTAACAAAGACATGTTTCAAAATGGAATGTTGTTGAGAATCTTGTTTTCGAAATGTTTAATAAAAAATTATGTTCAAAATCTGTTCATCATTCCCGATGTCTTTCGTTTAAATGTGCCTTCAAGCATTGAACAGTTAGGCTCCGCCGTAAATATAATTTTTACTCAATACACACAAAAGGTTAAAACATCTACAGTAGCCTTATAAGAAAATAAATAGCAGTTTTTTTTATAGGCCTATAAATTATTTCGAAAATAATTGTGCAAATGAAACACCTCTCGCCTGAAGCGCTCGCCTGTTTGCAATAATAAAGACCTCGATTGCCTTTAGAGAACGAATATCTCACATGTTTCAATTAAATTATAGATTTACTAATTTTGAGAATATCCAGTGAAACACCAGCAGATGTTTTAGCTATAACCGAGCAATTCAAGAATCGTCCATAAGCGTAATATATAAAAACAAATATATATATATATATATATATATATATATATATATATATATATATATATATATATATATATATATATATATATGCCTAAATGAAAAAGGAATCAGGCAAAATGTAATGACAATTTTCTACTTAGCCTATAGGCTAGCTCAGAGTTAAACAAATGAACGTAATTCTAATAGTTTAGATAGCCTATGTTTGTGGATCAGGTTCTGCAACGATTGGCCATCTAAATAAGGCTACTGAGCTCCAACGAAATGAGAAGCAATCTGTTGCAAAAAGTATAACATACAGAACCGAAACCACAATACTCACATTTGTCTTATTTAAAATGTACAATTATGATATTATTATTATCACTATCATCACTATCCTGACGTTCATGTTGTGCTGTATTTTAACCGAGATAAGCTACACGTGAACGTGCCTACTTTCATCATGTCAAACGAAACAGTGTAGTCTATATCACACATCAACCGCAATTTCTGTAAGGACGCACATTAGTCTAATTTAACCGCCGTTCGACAGACGATGGGCACGAGCTTCTCCACGTCCCTCTGCTCGGTATCCGGTAACACCACTGGACCAAATTGTCTTTCTATGCATCCGTTTAGGCTAGTCAACTACTCTGCGTGCAGCCCTTTCTCCCCTGGCCACGAGCTTCCCACTGGGCAAAAACTGTTTCCATGTCATTTCAACAAAAACATTCTATGTGATGAAGTTGAATCAACGTGGAAAATTGATTGGACTTTTTTCACCCAACTTTTAACCTAAATCCAATGACATGGTGCATGTTTTTCTTGAATTCACGTTAGTTGACAACTCAACGATATGAAAATCAAAACTAGATGTTGAACTTAGTCTGTGCCCAGTGGGTTGTAATGTCCGGGGAAAGCCCTGCACGGCACCATGTGATGGATGGATGGCTCATGGACTTCGCGCGCGTTTACTGCCCTGGGCTGGCAATGCTCGCACCGCAAAGGGGAGGTTCAGAGACGTCGCTGGTATAAAAGGTAGGAGAGCAGACATCTCTCTCTAACCGCAGTGAGCATGTTTGTTTGTAATGTGGAGTGTTTAAACAGTGTGTTTAGAGCAGTCAGGCCTAATTTTGGTGCATTATAACTGCAGTGTGCTGCAATCTTGTTTTGTAAGGGATGGACCAAAATTAGGCCTGACTGCTCTAAACACACTGTTTAAACACTACACATTACAAACTAATTACTGCAGTAATTATGCAGTGAACTGCAGTTACAGTGCAGTATTACTGCAGTTCATCTGCAGTATTCTGCAATTACTGCATCCAAAATACCACAGTTGACTGCAGTTACTGCACTTTTAATGCAGTTTCAAAACTAAACTTTTTATGCAAAGGATTCATTCAGGTGTGTGTGTGTGTGTGTGTGTGTGTGTGTGTGTGTGTGTGTGTGTGTGTGTGTGTGTGTGTGTGTGTGTGTGTGTGTGTGTGTGCGTGTGCGTGCGTGTGCGTGCGTGCGTGTGTGCGCACGCATGCCCACCCACATGTGTGTGGGTGTGTGAGTGACACAGTGGGGGTCGGTGCTGTTTAAGATGAGGGGGACAATACTTTTTTTTATGAGCAGGACCTTATTTCTATTACAGCATATTCGACGACTGTAATTCATATTCCATTCACCCAGTTCAATGTAACATCGATAGGTTTAGGCTACTACATGATACTCAAATTTTCCCTATACCCATCATGAGGTTGCTACAACCTAGCCTATGAATGAAAGTTTACAATGTAGAGGCACAGGTTTAGAGAAAAATGTGAGTGATCAAGGTGGCAGACAGTGACACTGTCAATACTGCCTTGCACACTCTTGCCTGCATCTAGCTGACCTAAAGTGTAATCCTTAGTCCAACAGTTGCAAACTAGAGTTTCTATTGGAGAAATTCAGGTGTGTTTATCCCTGTTTTGTTGCATTTGTTTTTGTTTGTGAAACGTTTTTCAACAGAATCAGCGGAATGAATACAGTGCCATGAAAAGTATTTTCCTTCATTTTAATTTTCTCTACTTTGAATTATTTTTGATAATAAATGTTATCAGGTCTTCAATCAAAACCTAATATTAGATAAAGGGAACCTTAATGAACAATTAAAACAACAATTACATACTTATTTCATTCATTTTATTAACAAAGTTATGCAACACCCAATGCCCCTGTGTGAAAAAGTAATTGACCCCTTGTGTAAGCGGTGTGAAATTGCTAGCTAGTTAGCTGGGTGCGCACTAGTAGCGTTTCAATCGGTGACGTCACTCGCTCTGAGACTTGAAGTAGTTGTTTCCCTTGCTCTGCAAGGACCGCAGCTTTTGTGGAGCGATAGGTAATGATGCTTCGAGGGTGACTGTTGTCGATGTGTGCAGAGGGTCCGTGGTTCGAGCCCAGGTAGGGGCGAGGAGAGGGACAGAAGCAAAACTGTTACACTTGCACTCAATAACTGGTGTGCTACCTTTAGCTGCAATGACTCCAACCAAACCCTTCTTGTAGTTGTTGATCAGTCTCTCAAGTCGCTGTGGAGGAATTTTGGATGACTCTTCCATGAAGAACTGCTCTAAATTAGTGACATTTGCGGGTTTTCAAGCATGAGCTGCTCATTTCAAGTCCTGCCACAACATCTCAATTGGGATTAGGTCTGGACTTTGATTAGGCCCTTCCAAAACTTCAAATTTGCTGCTTTTTAGCCATTTTCACGAAGACTTGATTGTGTGTTTTGGATCATTGTTTTTCTGCATGACCCAGTTGCGCTTCAGCTTCAGCTCACAAATGGATGGCCTGATATTCTCCTTTAGAATTCTCTGATACAGAGCAGAATTCATGGTTCCTTCTATTAAGGAAAGTCGTTCAGACCCTGAGGCAGCAAAGCATTCCCAAACTATCACACTGCCACCACCATGCTTGACCGTTGGTATGAGGTTCAGTTTTGGTTTTCACCAGGCATAATGTGACCCATGTTTTCCAAAAAGTTAACTCAAGTTTGCAAAAGAAGCACCTGGATGATCATCAAGACTCTTGGAAGAATGTTCTATGGACAGATGATTCAAAACTACACCTTTTTGGATAACGTGGGTCCCATCACATGCAAATACAGTTCACTTTCATAGCAGCCACATACAAACAGCATGATAACTTTGCTCGTTAATTCCTTCTCGTATCTAAGAATTCTCCTCCTATCACTTTTTCCCTTCACTTGTGGACTTCAGTGCTAGCTACCATAGCATCCCTCTGTTTGAGCTGGGTGTTTGTGTATGCTAAACTAGCTAGCTGCATTTGCTAGCTAAGTATGTGAAATTGAAAATAACAAAATATCTCTCTCTCGCTCTCTCTCCATTTTTTAAGAAATTCATTTGTTCAAACCCTTTCAACTATTGTCTTTCTCTCTCTTTGAGTCAACTACTCACTCACCACATTTGATGTACTGCAGTGCTAGCTAGCTGCAGCTTATGCTTTCAGTACTAGATTCATTCCCTGATCCTTTGATTGGGTGGACAATATGTCAGTTCACGCTGCAAGAGCTCTGATAGGTTGGAGGGCGTCCTCCGGAAGTTGTCATAATTACTGTGTAAGTCTATGGAAGGGGGTGAGAACCATGAGCCTCCTAGCTTTTGTAGTGAAGTCAATGTGCCCAGTGGAGGATGGAAGCTAGCTGAACTCTGGCGACACCATGGTGCTACCCTACAGAGTGCTGTTGAGCCTACTGTAGACCTCCATTGCAAAACTGTGTGTTTTAATAAATGATTTGGTGATGTGAATATAAATAGTCTAGATTCATCTAAAAAGGATAACTTTTCAAATGTTTTACTATTTATATGAAATTCATTGAGGAGGATGGTCCTCCCCTTCCTCCTCTGAGGAGCCGTGTGTGTGTGTGCCACTCACTCCAAATGTGTTTTCTCTCCGGGAGCAGTAAGAGCACTGAGGGGTGAGGCCGATGTGTCAGATCTTGTGAGTGGTGATATGACATCCATCCAGTCATCAGATTAACAGGGTTTCCATACTACTTCAGGGTCACTGACATGGAGCACGCATCACAGTTCTATGTGTATGCTTCATGCAGTTAGCGTCGTTCTATTTAGGTTTCAGACATGCAAGAAACATCTGTGTTACAGTAGTTGTGTGTATGTACAGAAAGTGGTTCTTCCATGGCCAAAAGCCGAAAAAGCAAGGGGACCAGCGGAGGCTCCTCAGAGGAGGAAGGGGAGGACCATCCTCATCAGTGAATTTCATACAAATAAAAAGAGTGAAACTTTAAAGTTATAATTTTTAGGTAAAACACACTGTTTTGTAATGAAGGTCTTACAGTAGCCTCAACAGCACTCTGTAGGGTAGCACCATGGTGTAGCCGGAGGACAGCTAGTTTCCGTCCTCCTCTGCGTAACAAAAATTAAGGAAAAAGCAAGAGAGAGAGCTATATTTAGTTGTATTTCATTTCACGTTCACTTACTTAGCTAGCGAGCCAGGTTAGCCTACTTAAACATAAAACAGAGGGGGATACAATGTTAGCTAACTGGCTATGGCTATCCAACAATGAAACTCTTCAAAGTCAAGCTAACATTTGTTTTATTTATTGCCACTGGGGCCCGCTGGTGTAACTGCTAAACTGTTTGCTGCTGACTGTACACTGTACTGCATGATTGTAGCGGGTTTACTAACGTGTTAGTTCTAGTAGCTATGTTGACTATGACGTTAATATCGTGACAACGATGTAGGCTGTGTGTAGTGGTTGTGATATAAAGGTTTGGCATGGTAAGTTTTTTTTGCCTGGTCACAAACAGCTCATGTGTTGTGCACTGAAGTCCACAACTGAATTCTTTTTTTGAGAGGAATTATACAATGATCAAAGGGATCATGCTGTTTGTATGTGGCTGCTATTACAGGGAAGAATGTTTGCTTGTTATCAGGGGTATATTCATTCTGCCGATTGTGTTGAAAAACATTTCTCAAACGGAAGCAAACGGAATGAAAAAGGGATAAACATGCTTGAATTTGTCCAATGGAAACGTTCATTTGCAACTGTTGGACTAATGATTACACGCTAGATCAGCTAGATGCAGGCAAGAGTGGGCAAGGCGGTATTGAATGTGTCATGTATTGAATATCATGTAGTAGGCTAAACCTATCGATGTTACATTGAGCTGAGTGAATGGAATATGAATGACAGTCATCCAATATGCCGTAAAAGAATTAAGGTCATGCTCATTAAAATGTAAAAAATCATTGTCCCACATCTTAAATGACACCGAGCGCCACTGAAGGGGACTGACTGTATGAGACATGCATACAATTCTGTCTATGCATGTGTTACTTATTTTTGTGTTCAGGTATTGCACTGCTTGTATCTGTGTTTTCGTCTTTGTGTGTTACTGTTTGCAAAAGTGTATGTAGCTATGTGGCATAGGGCATGTCAAATAGCAGGTTTGTTTTCTGGTCTCAGTGCTGTATCACAGTACTCTGTTTACGGGAGGGCAGGGAGAGAGGCTCCGTGTGATATTTAAGCAATAAGGTTAGATAAGGTGTGGTATATGGCCAATATACCACGGCTAAGTGCTGTTCTTATCCACGAAACGCGGAGTGCCTGGATACAGCTCTTCGTCGGGTTATATTGGCCATATATCACAAATCCGAGGTGCCTTATTGCTATTATAAACTGGTTACCAAAAATTAGAGCAGTAAAAATAAATGTTTTATCCTACCCGTGGTATACGGCTGTCAGCCAATCAGCATTCAGAGCTCGACCCACCCAATTTATAATGTCTGATATACCACGGCATTCAGCCAATCAGCATCCTGGACCCAAACTACCCGGTTTATAATTAAGCTGTAGTGCCTGAGTGGGTGTGGTGTATTTAATCAATAACGCCCGATGGGGTGTGGTATATGGCCAATATACCACGGCTATGAGCTGTTCACTGTGTGGTTCGAGCCTTGAATGCTGTTTGGCTGAAAGCCGTGGTATATCAGACCGTTTACCAAGGGTATAACAAAACATTTCTTGTTACTGCCCTAATTACGTTGGTAACCAGTTTATAGTAGCAATAAGGCACCTCTGGGGTTTGTGGTATATGGCCAATATACCACGGCTAAGAGCTGTATCCAGGCACTCCGTGTTGTGTTGTGCGTGGGAACAGCCCTTAGCCGTGGTATATTGGCCATATATACCACACCCCCTGGTGCATTATTGCTTGAATATAGCCAGGAAAATAGCTGAAGAGTGATCTCGAAATTGGACGTCCATCCATGTCATGAGGAAGTTGGGAAATGCCTTCAAAACCAGCTTCTTTTTTTAACCCTATCCCAAACCCAACCCATTCTGGAATCAGTGGTGGGAAAAGTATCCAATCTTCATACTTGAGTATAGATACCTTAATAGAAAGTTACTCAAGTAAAAGTGAAAGTCAGCCAAAAGTAAAAGTAAAAGTAAAATATACTTAAGTATCAAAATTAAAAGTATAAATCATTTAATATTCCTTATATTAAGCAAAGCAGACAGCACCATTTTGTTGTTTTTAAAATGTATGTATTACGAGGGGCACACTCCAGCACTCAGACATTATTTACAAAAGATGCATTTGTGTTGAGTGAGCAGGCCAGAGGCAAAATTTGACAATTTTCCTGTCCTGCTAAGCATTCAAAATGTGACGAGTACTTTTGGTTGTATGGAGTAAAAAGTACAATATTTTCTTTAGGAATGTAGTGAAGTTAAAGTAAAAGTTTTCAAAAATATAAATAGTAAAGTACAGATACTCCAAAAAACGACTTAATAATACTTACTAGTACTTTACACCACTGTCTTGAAGGAATGCCTCAACTTAAAGACATGCTCCGGTATTTTGGAAACTAAAAATGTATTTTTTAAACCTCCCCCTTTGGCCTGGATGTGTCCATGTGTAGTTCAGACATGCATAATCTATGAGCAGAATTACTGTTCTATCGCAATTAGCCATGAAATCCCTAGTTTGAAGCTGTGCCGTGCCATTTTCTCTACATTTACCCCCACGTGGGCCAGCCTCCTAGCAATTTGAGTTCTAGCCAGTGAACTTCAGCCTCTCGCATTTGAGTGATAACTAGAAGAGACCAGCCCAGTATTATCCAATTAAGTTGCAGGGCTGGCCCAACAGCTAAGTGGACACAGCAGATAGAGGGAGCAATGACGTGGTGCACTTATCTGCGCATACGTGATGTAGTACGCAATTTTCAGGGACCACTTTTGGCTCATGATTGCTAATAACTACTGGCTAAAAAGTATACAAAAGTCCCGGAGAAACTCTTTAAAGTTTAACCTTATCCAAAACCTTAACCCCTAACTTCGAAATGTGATCTTTGGAGCAGTTTCTAAATTATACCTTTGGAGAAATGGATTGATGCTGAGTAGGAGCAGCAACACAGGGTATCAAAAACACTTTGAAGTTGGACGTTTGGAACATCTTTGAAATTTTACCTTTGGAGAAATAGAACAATGCTAAGCTGGAGGTGAAACTTGAAAATGAGACATTTGAAGAAACATGGAGAAATGTCTAATTATGCTGTGAGAGCTTGTTGCAGCTCTGCTTTATGTCGAGCGTAAGAACAGCCCTTAGTCATGGTATACAGGACAAATATGACAAACCCCTGAGGTGCCTTATTGCTATTATAAACTGGTTACCAACATAAATAGAACAAACAAGTATTTTTGCATCAAAGCTGTTGTATATTGTCTGATATATACACGTCTGAAATGCTTTTTCAGCCATTTAGCATTCAGGACCCAAACTAAAAATGGCCAATATAGCTGTCACGTTCCTGACCTTGTTTTCCTTTTGTATAGCTTTGTTTTGTTGGTCAGAACGTGAGCTGGGTGGGCATTCTCTGTTTTTGTTCCTTGTTAAGTGTCAGGGTTAATTGACCTTGTATGGCTCTCAATCAGAGACAGGTGTTTTCATTTTCCTCTGATTGAGAGACATACATAGGGAGGTTGTTTCACATTGTTTGGTGTGGGTGGTTGTCGCTGTGTCTGTGTTTATTGCACCACACGGTACTGTCTCGTTCGTTTTGCCTGTTCATGAGTTCTGCGTGTTTTATGTAAGTTCCATGATCAGGTCTGTCTACGTTGTTTGTTTGTTATTTTGTATAAGTCAAGTATAGTTCGTGTCAGTCTTCGTCTTTTCAATAAATTCATTATGTCAACATACCTCGCTGCGTATTGGTCCACCGATCCTTCTCTCCTCTCCTCGTCCGAGGAAGAGGAAGAAGTAGACAATCGTTACAGAACCACCCACCAAACTAGGATCAAGCAGCAGAGAAAAGGGCAGCGACAGCAGTGGGAGAAAACCCAGGACCCCTGGACTTGGGAGGAGATCCTGGACGGTAAAGGACCCTGGGTTCAGCCAGGGGAATATCGCCGTCCCAAGGCGGAGTTGGAAGCAGCGAAGGCAGAGAGGCGCTGGTATGAGGAGGCAGCGCGGCGACGCGGTTGGGAGCCCGAGAGTCAGACCCAAAAATTTCTTGGGGGGGGGGGCACACGAGGAGTGTGGCAAAGCCGGGTAGGATACCTGAGCCAACTCCCCGTGCTTACCGTGGAGTGAGAGAGCGTCGTACTGGTCAGACACCGTGTTATGCGGTAAAACGCACGGTGTCCCCAGTACGCGTGCTTAGCCCAGTGCGGGCTATTCCACCTCGCCGCACTGGTAGGGCTAAGTTGGGCATCGAGCCGGATGTCATGAAGCCGGCCCAACGCATCTGGCCTCCAGTGCGTCTCCTCGGGTCGGCATACATGGCACCAGCCTTACGAATGGTGTTCCCGGTTTGCCAGCATAGCCCAGTGCGGGCTATTCCACCTCGCCTCACTGGCAGGGCTACGGGCACCATTCAACCTGGTAAGGTTGGGCAGGCTCGGTGCTCAAGAGCACGTGTCCTCCTTCACGGTCCGGTATACCCGGTGCCACCTCCATGTACCAGTCCTCCGGTGGCAGCCCCCCGTACCAGGCTGTCTCTCCGGGTTCTCTCTCCAGCTGCTCCCACCTGTCCAGCGCTGTCAGAGCTTTCCTCCTCTCCAGTGCCTATACCACGCACCAGGCTGTCTCTCCGTCTCCTCCCTACAGAGCTGCCCGTCTGTCCAGAGCCGTCCAGCCAGGACCAGCCAGAGCCGTCCAGCCAGGACCAGCCAGAGCCGTCCAGCCAGGACCAGCCAGAGCCGTCCAGCCAGGACCAGCCAGAGCCGTCCAGCCAGGACCAGCCAGAGCCGTCCAGCCATGACCAGCCAGAGCCGTCCAGCCATGACCAGCCAGAGCCGTCCAGCCATGACCAGCCAGAGCCGTCCAGCCATGACCAGCCAGAGCCGTCCAGCCATGACCAGCCAGAGCCGTCCAGCCAGGACCAGCCAGAGCCGTCCAGCCAGGACCAGCCAGAGCCGTCCAGCCAGGACCAGCCAGAGCCGTCCAGCCAGGACCAGCCAGAGTCCGTCCAGCCAGGACCAGCCAGAGTCCCTCAGCCAGGACCAGCCAGAGTCCCTCAGCCAGGACCAGCCAGAGTCCCTCAGCCCGGACCTGCCAGAGTCCCTCAGCCCGGACCTGCCAGAGTCCCTCAGCCCGGACCTGCCAGAGTCCCTCAGCCCGGACCTGCCAGAGTCCCTCAGCCCGGACCTGCCAGAGTCCCTCAGCCCGGACCTGCCAGAGTCCCTCAGCCCGGACCTGCCAGAGTCCCTCAGCCCGGACCTGCCAGAGTCCCTCAGCCCGGACCTGCCAGAGTCCCTCATCCCGGTGCTGCCCCTTATCCCGGTGCTGCCCCTTATCCCGGTGCTGCCCCTTCATTTAGGTGGGTTTAGTTGGAGGGTGGTCATTGGGAGGGGGATACGTAAGTGGGGAGTGACTATGGTGGTGTGGGGACAGCGTCCAGAGCCGGAGCCGCCACCGTGGACAGATGCCCACCCAAACCCTCCCCTTGAGGTTGAGTTTTGCGGCCGGAGTCCGCATCTTGGGGGGGGGGGGGGGGGGGGGGGTAATGTCACGTTCCTGACCTTGTTTTCCTTTTGTATAGCTTTGTTTTGTTGGTCAGGACGTGAGCTGGGTGGGCATTCTCTGTTTTTGTTCCTTGTTAAGTGTCAGGGTTAATTGACCTTGTATGGCTCTCAATCAGAGACAGGTGTTTTCATTTTCCTCTGATTGAGAGACATACATAGGGAGGTTGTTTCACATTGTTTGGTGTGGGTGGTTGTCGCTGTGTCTGTGTTTATTGCACCACACGGTACTGTCTCGTTCGTTTTGCCTGTTCGTGAGTTCTGCGTGTTTTATGTAAGTTCCATGATCAGGTCTGTCTACGTTGTTTGTTATTTTGTATAAGTCAAGTATAGTTTGTGTCAGTCTTCGTCTTTTCAATAAATTCATTACGTCAACATACCTCGCTGCGTATTGGTCCACCGATCCTTCTCTCCTCTCCTCGTCCGAGGAAGAGGAAGAAGTAGACAATCGTTACAATAGCACACACTCTCAGGCCTTATTGCTCAAATGGTAAACAAGTCTACACTATGCCAATCAATGATGCTGTGGTTTAGTGGAAGCTGTTTTTTTAGGGCCAGACCTATTTTGGTCAATTCATTCAGGTAAGTGTGTGTGTGTGTGTGTGTGTGTGTGAGAGCTGACTGAGCAAAAACTAGAGGGGGAGTATAGGAACAGAGGAGAAATGCTTAAGAGGAAGCTGATTACATATGGTGTAATTGTTGTTGTTGTTATGTGTTCTACTCCCCTCATTCCTGCTGATATGTCTAGGGAAATTATGCACATTTATTTAGCTTTTCTTTTGGACTACTGGTCTATATGTTATTCCATTAACTGCTAATGATCTCACCACCCTTTACATTTAAATGACATTTAATTGGATATTGTTTACTTATTATTTCCACATTTAACACTAGTTTTCCCGTATTTATATAGTGAAGCTAAACCCTTTGTTAAAAGGTTTTGCTTTGAGTATGGACACAATCATTTCATTTGTCTCCTCAATTTAATCTATAGGTCCATTATTTCCTCTTCCCTGCCTCTCTTCTCTTTCCTCTCTTCCCTCTCTCTTTTTCCACACTCAGCTTCCTCTCTCGCCTCTCTCCTCTCCTCCCTCTCTATCTATCCTCCCCCTATTCCTCAGTTTTTTGCTGAGTCAGAGGATTCACTGGGCAGTCTGACAGCCATCACTTCACCCTGCCACTGCTATTGCTACTGCACCTAACCTAACCTGACCACACACACAAACACATTTTCTAGATAACCAGACTCTGATTTGTGTGTGTGGCATTGTGTGTGTTTATTATAGGTGTGTGTATAGTGCAGGCTACACTTGTGCTTCCCTGTGTAAGGTTACTTACGGCCCAAGGTGCACTTGAAAGAGATAGAGGGAGAGATAGACGAGTATAGAAAGAGGTAATGAAAACAAAGGACAGTGATAGAGCTAGAGAGAGAGGGATGGAAGCGGTGCTGTATGTCTCTGACGTCTGAGCTGCTGCTACTGCAGCTGAGATTTCCCACAGTCAGCGTCTCTTAGGCTCAGCTTACCCACTCACCAGAGAGAAAGAGAGAGTACAATACACACTCTAACACACATACACTCAGACATACACACACACACCATATAAACTCACACAGGCACACGCACACAATGTACGATGTACACACACACATCCACACACGCATATATAAACAAGGTATTTGACAAAAGCTGACACAGTGAAAAAAGACTACTGTCTGTGTAGTGTCGGAAATTAGGTTACATTTAGGCTAGCTCAAATATTCCGCACCTGTGTGTTAAAATGATTTCTGCCTTTGACTGTTCTGTAGGCCTATAAATATGGTAAAGAAGTCAATGGAATGCAGACGTTCCATTGCCCAGATTGGCGCACACAATTAATCTGATTTAACAGAGTGGATATTTGTTAAATCCGTCATGATTTATGTATTGTAACAAGCCCACAATGTGGTTACTTAAGTCTGATTTGGATATAAAGTTTTGATATACAATACTTCAGAAAGTATTCACACACCATGTCACTACAAAGATACAGGCATCTCTCCTAACTCAGTTGACGGAGAGGAAGGAAACCGCTCAGAGATTTCACCATCAAGCCAATGGGGACTTTAAAACAGTTACAGAGTTGGCTGTGATAGGAGAAAACTGAGGATGGATCAACGACTTTGTAGTTACTCTCCAATACTAACCTAATTGACAGAGTGAAAAGAAGGAAGCCTGTACAGAATAAAAATATTCCAAAACATGCATCTTGTTTGCAAAAAGGCACTAAAGTAATACAACAAACAAATGTACCAATTCACTTCTGAGATCTCTTTTGTTCGAGGCATGGTTCACATCAGGCAATGCTTCTTGTGAATAGCAAATTCACATTTTGTGTGGGTTTTCTATAGGGCAAGGCAGCTCGAACCAACATCTCTAATCTCGTCTCATTGATTGGATTCCAGGTTAGCTGACTCCTGACTCCAATTAACTTTTGGAGAAGTCATTAGCCTAGGGGTTCACATACTTTTTCCAAACTAGTGTTTAAATGATGTACTCAATATAGAGAAGAAAAATACAATAATTTGTGTGTTATTAGTTTAAGCACACTATGTTTGTCTATTGTTGTGACTTAGATGAAGATCAGATCAAATTTGATGACCAATTTATTCAGAAATCCAGGTAATTCCAAAGGGTTCACATACTTTTTCTGGCCACCATGTGGGAACTCCTTCAAGACTGTTGGAAAAGCATTTATCATGAAGCTGGTTAAGAGAATGCCAAGAGTGTGCAAAGCTGTCATCAAGGCAAAGGGTGGCTACTTTGAACAATCTAAAATATATTTAGATTTGTTTAAAACAATTTTGATTACTACATGATTCCATATGTCTTATTTCATCGTTTTTATGTCTTCACTATTATTCTACAATGTAGATAATAGTAAAAATAAAGACAACCCCTTGAATGAGTAGGTGAGTCTAACCTTTTGCCTAGTACTGTATCTAAATGAGATATTTATGTATTTCATGTTCAATAAACTAGCAAACATTCCTAAAACATTTTTTCACTTGTCATTATGGGGTATTTTGTGTAGATGGAAGAGAAATTAAAAAATGTAATCCATTATGAATTCAGGCTGTAACACGACAAAATTTGGAATAAATCAAGGGGTATGAATACTTTCTGAAGGCACCTTATTTTTGGGTTTTTGCTGCAAAATATCTAGATAAGTGTCAATTTTCAGGTTTAAAAGAAGTGACTGCTAAATGCTAACTCCAGTTCGTATAAGCTGGTTAGCCTAGCTAGCATACATAAATCAGTGGTGATAGTCAAAGTCATTTTTAACTGTGATGCAGTTGATTGGTAACAATGACATAAACATGTTTTGGGGTTGACATCCATACAGGCATTATACTCTGATTTTTACGTCAACATAGTGTGAAATACACATACAAGAAATAGCCTAAATGTAGGCTAATTTTGCTGGGGAGCAATGAGGAGACTCAGGATCTGTCACGCCCTGGCCTTAGTTATCTTTGTTTTCTTTATTATTTTAGTTAGGTCAGGGTGTGACATGGGGGATGTTTGTGTTTTTTGTCTAGCCTAGGGTGTGTGTATTGTCTAGGGGGTTTTGGTAAGGTTCATGGGGTTGTGTTCAGTGTAGGTATTTATGTAAGTCTATGGTTGCCTGGATTGGTTCTTAATTAGAGACAGCTGTCTATCGTTGTCTCTGATCGAGAGTCATATTTAGGCAGCCATAGGCATTAGGTAGGTTGTGGGTAATTGTCTATGTCTTGACGTTAGTTGCTTGTGTCTGCACTTTCGTTTTGTAGCTTCACGGTCGTTTGTTGTTTTTGTCTAGTTTTTATTAGTGTTCGTGTTCATCTTCAAATAAAATAAGATGTATTTATATCACGCTGCGCCTTGGTCCTCTCTTTCACCTAACAACGATCGTGACAGGATATTTACCCCAAGTATCTTTACCGCATCTATTGGTTCCTTCTTTTGGAAATCATAACACCTGTTATATAAACAAATCTTTATATGGATGCTCAGTAAAAAAAAAAAAAAAGTATTAGGGGAAAATCATTTTTGTATTTAATTCTATATGAAAGTTGTAGGAATTAAATAAAAATCTTCTCTGGAATTTTCCCTATCCCTTTCTAAGCCTACACGTTCATTTTTACTTAAGACGTAGGTATGCGTGCAATATAGGTATGTGTATGCAATAAGGGGGTGTGGTATATTATATACCATGGCTAAGAGCTGTTCTTAGGCACTACGCAACGTTTTGTCACACCCGTGGTATATATACCGCGGCTGTCAGCCAATCAGGATTCAGGGCTCAAACCACCCAGTTTATAATTAGATTTGAACAGTCACCCCTCGCAAATAAATCTACAGTTTGATAAATCGCCCATGAAGTGCTATTAACGCTCACAGGGTATTAATCATTATTACGTTTGATCTTGTGATTGAGCCACTGACCCGGGGCGTGCACCTGGCAAGATCCCCATAGTGGCGAAGTCATTACAGTGGAACGGTTTCAAACACCGTGGCCGGGGACTCTCACCACAGTTCCACCCAACCCGCCTCCGAGGGAAAAAAAGAAAGTAATTTACCTTGGGAGCATGAGCATGTGCCGGAGCTGACCCCTGCCGCGCCTCCACCGGCTTCGCACTGTCACACACGTGCTCTGACACGCACCCTGCTGAGTAGGCAAACTCAAACATGCTATCACAAGGGGAAAAATATGGCCAAACAGCGATTTTGTCTGTTTTCCGTGCTCTGAAAATAAACAAACAAACCAACAAACACAGAAGACATAGGCCGGAGTCAAGTAATTATTAAAAATGTAAAGGAGTGATGCTTTGTGATGCAGGTAGACCTAGTTTGGGGAAAACACAGACTTTTAAACCAATTAGACTGCACGTCATTTTGCATCATGCACTTCACTGCTACAAAATTAAGCTCCGCAACCACTATAGTTTCCCTGATTTTCAGAAATAATCAGTAAAACTGTTCAATCATTGTAGTTTGTATACAAAAATGTAACTATTATTTAATCTGATGAAGATACAACATTTTCTCTCACATACTCTGTTCAAAATTTTATTTCATGATTAGTGATATGTCACACACACACACACACACACACACACACACTAGGCTCCCAGAATAGGTTATATTACGTACAAAGCAGCCAACTAAAGTAATGTAGTTAACTTTATCATGGGCACAGTGGGAATTTATGTCTTTGATGTTCATATTATTTCTTACCCTCTGTGTCTTACTTGCTGAAGGTCCCGGTCATCCCTGTCTGTACCTGAGATTGTTGAAAAAGGCTATTAGATTTTGAATTTTAAGGTTCCTTGAGTACCCCCCCCCGCCCCCCACAAAAATTATATTTATTATTATTATTGGCCTTACTGCTATTAGCCCATACAAATGCAATGAATAACAGATTCCCTACATGGAACAACATATATTCATATTAATGTGCAGCCCAAACTGTTCGGACGCTACAGACACAAGTTGGCAGATCAGCTGTACCGACTTCAGACGAGTCCCAAAACGCGTTTGGGGGTTGTAGAGCACAGCAGAGAATACCATATTGTTCATGAGAGTCTCATCTTTCCATAGGGGGGTCATAATAGTAGGCCAACAAACTATCATGGTCCAAAGACACCAAAATAATTGTGAAGGGAGTACGACAACACCTTTTCCCCCCTTAGGAGATTTGGCATTGGTCACCAGAGCCTCAAAAAGTTATACAACTGCACCATCGAGAGCATCTTGACCGGTTGCATCACCGCCTGGTATGGCAACTGCTCGGCATCCAACCATAAGGCGCTACAGAAGGTAGTGTGTACGGCCTAGTACATCACTGTGGCGAAGCTTTCTGTCATCCAGGACCTATATACTAGGCGGTGTCAGAGGAAGGCCCAAAAAATTGTCAAAGACTCCAGTCACCCAAGTCATAGACTGTTCTCTCTGCTACCGCATGGCAAGCGATATCGGAGCGCCAAGTCTAGGTAAAAAAATGCTACTTAACAGCTTCTACCCCCAAGCCATAAGACTGCTGAACAATTAATCAAATGGCCACCTGGACTATTTACATTGACACTCACTCCCCTTTGTTTTTGTTTTTACACTGCTGCTACTCACTATTTATTATCTATGCATAGTCACTTTACCCTTACCTACATGTACAAATGACCTCGACTAACCTGTACCCCCACACATTGACTCAGTACCCCCTGTATATAGCCTTGTTACTTTTTATTACATTTTTTACTTTAGTTTATTTAGTAAATATTTTCTCTTAACTCTATTTCTTGAACTGCATTGTTGGTTAAGGTTTTGTAAGTAAACATTTCACGGTAAGGTCTACACCTATTGTTTTCGGCGCATGTGACAAATACAATTTGATTTGATTTGACATATTGTCAAAATGTCGATGCATCTACAAATTCAATGTTTATACAAAATATTGTATCATATTTGATGAGTTGCTGACCTGTCCGTCCACAGGCTCGATGTGCTGTAGTCTCCACAACTGGACACTGTGCTTGAATGCCACTGGCACAGGATGTTGATGCACCGGATGGTCTGAGGGATGCACTCCTGTCGGACTGGAAAACAAAGAGAAATTTGGTCAGTTCTAGGTCTTTTTCAATGCTGTATCACCATCTTTATCTGGACAGAAAACGCATTGTTTATCACAATACAAACCCACCTTTGACACTGTGACAAGTGGTCCCTCAACACCAAATCCTCATGTCTCATTGTTTGTTTTTGTTTTCCCAATCAACAGTCTGAATATTCCTCTTCGGCCATGGTGGATGAGCTACTTTTTCTGGTAAGTAGAGGGACATTTCTCTTTCTCGCCGGAAAATGGCTACTGCAGAACTGACTGTTGTAACTGGGTTTTCGTTCCGTCCATCTGAAAGACAAAAAAAAGAAGACTTTTACTTGCTAACTAAGTGGATTGCTAAAATAGTAAAACCTATTTTAAGGTACCATAACCCACAGACTTGACTATAGTAACGGTAAAATAGACTGGGCTTTGGACTTATCTAAAATAATGCCATGTGGCTGGGACATTTCTGCTGGGATGGAGGAATGATCTGGAATGCTCATCTAGATGATCAGGACAGTCTAGGGTACTATTTGCCCGAAGAGGTGAAGTATTTCGAGCTATTCGACTGTACTTCTGATTCTAATTCTCAAAAGGAAAGTTAAAACCCTCAATCGTGAGAGCACTGAAGAGAACCAACAGTGATAGGGGTATCACCTGAAAGGGACTGACATGCAGGTTTGGAACATAAGGATTTTGGGCACTGGCCAGCATGATTTCTACTAGCATGGCTAACATTCAGGTTGTTAGCTAATGTAGCAAGGTGCCTAACTAGCTAGCCCACCAGGCGATATTTAGCTAGGTACATCCCTGCCCTGGTGGGCTAACGTTAGCATGTCACCACGTGAAAAAGTATGACTACACAAACCATAGCTGGCTAGCTCTCAAAGGACTTGACAATAATAAAAGGTCACAACAAGCTAGCCTATGCTGTTTTTTTAAAGCATCTAGCTAACCACAGATCTTTGACCTAACCAAAATATCTTGTTAGCAGCTAGCAAACAGGGCTTACCTTGTCACACAGCTCCAGCAACGCCTCTCGCTTACAGAGCTTGGAAAATTATAAAATGCGCGTGTGCTTATCGGAGTAGTGGTTACAATCCGGTACATAGCACAGAACCATCCTTGCTTCTGATCGATGGAGAGCCCTAAGGTTAGCTAGTTAGCTACTAAGGCTAGGGTAATTTAACAATGCTAGTATTTTATCAATTCTAAGGTAGCTAGCTAGGTCATTTGAAAAATGCTAAACAAGAATACACACAAATACAAATACAAATACACTAGAAATTATTAGGTTAATTGCTAATTGCTAATTGCTAATTGTTGATGAGAGTTTGCTTGGAGAAATGTGGAGATTTTTCCCACCCTGCACCTTGAGTGATTACGTTAAAGCTTGCGACAGGATGTGTAGTTCTGTATGAGAGCCACATTAGCAGATAATTAGCATTTCATTTTGAGGGGTAATTACAGCAGAAAATATTGATTAAATAGGGGGCAGCATTTTCACGTTCGGATGAAAAGCGTGCCCAGAGTAAACTTCCTGCTACTCAGGCCCAGAAGCTAATATATGCATAGTATTAGTAGATTTGGATAGAAAACACTCTGACGTTTCTAAAACTGTTTGAATGTTGTCTGTGAGTATAACAGAACTCATATGGCAGGCGAAAACCTTAGAGAAATCCAACCAGGAAGTGGGAAATCTGAGGTTTGTAGTTTTTCAACTCATTGCCTTTCTAATATACAGTATCTATGGGGTCATATTGCACTTCCTAAGGCTTCCACGTCAACAGTCTTTAGAACCTTGTTTGAGGCTTCTACTGTGAAGGAGGAGAGAATGAGAGCTGTTTCAACCAGATGTCTGGCAGAGTGCCACGAGCTGGTCACGCGCTTGGCCGTGAGAGCGACCTGCGTTCCATTGCATTTCTAAAGACAAAGGAATTCTCCGGTTGAAACGTTATTGAAGATTTATGTTAAAAACATCTTAAAGATTGATTCTATACATCGTTTGACATGTTTCTACGAACATTTATATAAGTTTTTGAACTTTTCGTGAACTAAACGCGCTAACAAAAAGGAGGTATTTGGACATAAATTATGGACTTTATCGAACAAAACAAACATTTATTGTGGAACTGGGATTCCTGTGAGTGCATTCTGATGAAGATCATCAAAGGTAATTGAATATTTATGATGCTATTTCTGACTTCTGTTGACTCCACAACATGGCGGGTACTTGTATGGCTTGTTATTGTGTCTGAGCGCCGTACTCAGATTATTGCATGGTGTGCTTTTTCCGTAAAGTTTTTTTGAAATCTGACATAGTGGTTGCATTAAGGAGAAGTATATCTTTAATTCTGTGCATAACACTTGTATCTTTTATCAAAGTTTATGATGAGTATTTCTGTAAATTGATGTGGCTCTCTGAAAATTCGCCGGATGTTTTCGAAGCACAACATTACTGACCATAACGCACCAATGTGTTTTTGTGACTAGGCTCTGAACTAACATAATCATATGGTGTGCTTTCTCTGTAAAGCCTTTTTGAAATCGGACACGATGGGTAGATTAACAAGAAGTTTATCTTTCATTTACTGTATTGGACTTGTTAATGTGTGAAAGTGACATATTTCAAAAAAATATTTTCGATTTTCGCGCGCTGCCTTTTCAGTGGAATGTTGTAGAGGAACCCCTAGCCGTAAGGAGTTTTAAAGTCAGCTGGTCCGAGATAGATTTGCGCGGTTATCAAACATCACACTAGAGTAAGCCTACACGAAACACAGGCCTTATATGAAGTAGTTCTAAAATCCCCTATGGAAAACTGAATGGTGGAAAAACAATTGCAACCATTTCCAGGTTTTACCCCAGGTGTCAGGGTTTTCGCTGCTGGTCATTCAAGTCAAGTGCAGGAGAGCAGAGAATAGGTGATCAGGTGACTTTATTAGCCAAGAGCAACAAACAGACGGGCGCAAACAGCTACAACTCAAGCAAACCGACAAAAGTGACAAGCGCAAAATACCGTCAATAATATAACAATAAGGTTCACCAATAATTCCCCCCAAATAGGGTAAAGGCAATGCCCAGGGTGAAAAACCAGACTGGCACGATACAACAAACACAAAAAAAAACAATTCTACACAAAGACATGGGGGGAACAGAGGAATATATATACAGTGGGGAGAAAAAGTATTTGATACACTGCCGATTTTGCAGGTTTTCCTACTTACAAAGCATGTATAGGTCTGTAATTTTTTATCATAGGTACACTTCAACTGTGAGAGACGGAATCTAAAACAAAAATCCAGAAAATCACATTGTATGATTTTTAAGTAATTAATTTGCATTTTATTGCATTACATAAGTATTTGATCACCTACTAACCAGTAAGAATTACAGCTCTCACAGACCTGTTAGTTTTTCTTTAAGAAACCCTCCTGTTCTCCACTCATTACCTGTATTAACTGCACCTGTTTGAACTCGTTACCTGTATAAAAGACACCTGTCCACACACTCAATCAAACAGACTCCAACCTCTCCACAATGGCCAAGACCAGAGAGCTGTGTAATGACATCAGGGATAACATTGTAGACCTGCACAAGGCTGGGATGGGCTACAGGACAATAGGCAAGCAGCTTGGTGAGAAGGCAACAACTGTTGTCGCAATTATTAGAAAATGAAAGAAGTTCAAGATGACGGTCAATCACCAACGGTCTGGGGCTCCATGCAAGATCTCCCCTCATGGGGCATCAATGATCATGAGGAAGGTGAGGGATCAGCCCAGAACTACACGATAGACAATTCGTCTTTTGGTCCCAGATTTAGCTCTCCGGTACCATTTGCCATGCAGCAGAAGAGAGAACCTTATGACCTGGGTTGCTTGATGGCAGGTCCTGGATGGCATGGAATTTATACCCAGTAATGTACCGGGTGTTATACGCTACCCTCTGTAGCGCCTTGCTGTCGGATGCAGAGCGGTTGCCATACCAAGCTGTGATGCAGCCAGTCAAGATGCTCTCAATGGTGCTGTAGAACGTTTTGAGGATCTGAGGGCCCATGCCAAATCTTTTCAGCTTCCTGAGGGGGAAGAGGCGTTGTCGTGTCCTCTTCACGACTGTGTTGGTGTGTTTGGAACATGATAGGTCCTTAGCGATGTGGACACCGATGAACTTGAATCTCTCGACCCTCTCCACTACATCACTGTGGATGTGAATGGGAGCATGTTAGGCCCTCCATTTCCTGTAGTCCACGATAAGCTCCTTTGTCTTGCCCATGTTGAGGGAGAGGTTGAAAGGCTGTCTCATCGTCGTTGGTGATCAGGCCCACCACCGTCCTGCCATCGGCAAAATTAATGATGATGTTGTGCGCAGTGATGAAGTCGTGGGTGAACAGGGAGAGCAGGAGGGGACTAAGCACGCACCCCTGAAGGGCCCCCATGTTGAGGTTCAGCGTGGCGGATGTGTTGTTGCCTACCCGCTTCAGTATGGATGTTGCCTGTAATCCATGGCTTCTGGTTGGGATATGTAGTATTGTCACTGTGGGGATGCCATCGTCAAATGCACTTATTAACAAAGAGACACACCACACCCCCACGGATCTTACACGATGCAGCCGTTTCAGTCCTTCCAATGCATGGAAAACCCAGCAAACTTTATATTATCCATGTCCTTGTTTAGCCATGACTCTGAAAAGCATAGACAATTACAGTTCTAAATGTCCCGTTGATAGGATTGTCTCGAACGGAGCTCGTCCACTTTGTTCTCCAGAGATTGCACATTCGCCAATACAACAGAGGGTAGGGGCAGTTTATTCACTCATCGCCGTAGTCTCATCAACGTGCCTGCACACCGACCTCTATAGCGACGTCTTTTCCTCTTCCTAGTGTCGGGATTAGGGCCTGGTCCGAGGAGAGCAGTATGTCCTGTGCCGAAGACTCATTGAAGTAGAACTCTTCGTCCAGATCGAGGGGAGTGATTGACGTTCTGATGTCCTGAAGCTTTGGTGGAAACATTATGTAAAAATGATCAGCGCAAGAAAAACCACCGAATAGTCAGGAGCCCATAAAATGGCGGCTATGTATCCCAGCACCATCTTACACCAGTGGATATCCAAAGAGACCTATTGTATAGCCATCTAGAATCCACAGGAACAGTTTCTGGCAACATACACACACAGAGGCTGCAGACCAAATTAATATTTTTTTATATATATTTTTTTAATAAAGGTTCAATCATTTAAAAAATGAATGTGTGGAGTAATGAAGTGGAGGACTGTCCTTAGTACAGTGGAGGGTCAATCGGCAATCAATTATTCAACTCAGCCTGGCCGACCACCATACCACAGTCTCTATATACAATCTCATAATCTCACACACACACACACACACACACACACACACACACACACACACACACACACACACACACACACACACACACACACACACACACACACACACACACACACACACACACACACACACACACACACACACACACACACACACACACACACATTCACTGTCACTTTCTTGGGACACAGTCTATGTGTTGCCACATACACACACACATACAGCAAGGGGTAGTAGAGTTGTGTTTAGAAAGTTGTGTGTATGACCTGGTCTAAGGAGCACAGTAAAGATAACATCTATCTGCCTGCATGTCTGTCTGTGTCTCTTTCGCTCTCTCTCTTGCTCGCTCTCTCTCTCTCTCTCGCTCTCTCTCTCGCACTCTCTCTCTGTCTGTCTGAATACTCAGGCTTCTCTCACTGGCTCTGTGAAGCCAGTAGACTGGAACTCACCCTCGCAGTCACACACTCACTGGGCTCAGGTAGATTAGTTTGGTGCTATTAAATAGGGTTTTCCTAGTGGCCATTGACGTTGCTGCTTCACCTAAAACGGGCGCTGTCCACTGTCATGTGGGGCTGAATGTCAGACCGCACGCGGGCCTCTGATTTCACCACTGGTGCTAAACATCTCAGATCACTGCTATTGTCGTTTCCATCGGACCTTCAACACATGACACAGAGAGGTTTCGTTAATGGATGGAGAGACCTACACAGGAAACAGTCTTTAAGGGAAGGCAGTCCATGAAATCTGCTAGACTGTTCAGACATTTTGCTTTCAAACGATTTCAAACCTTTTGAATTGCAAATTAATATGCAAATAATGGAAATAGACTTCTCCATTGATTTATTTGAAACTGCATCCAGACATGGGTTGGTTATATGCGGCCCTAAAATGCACAATTTCTAACATTGAAGTCTCGGCCCAAAAGGCCTTCATCAGAATTTCCTGATGTTCTTGTGGTGTTTGGCTGCACCTCCTGGATTCTTGTTGATCGATATGCTGTCAACTCACCTAACACACACTTTTACCATTTCCACTTAGTGGGGTGATCTTTTGGGTGTTATATGTCACTTCAGCGCTCTCCCTCTGGTCGCAACTCTTCTCTTTGTCCTCTTTATCCCTCTCTCCTCATCTCTTTGTATCCCTCTCTAACGGCTGACCCTTGACCCTATAAGACTCTGATTCCCACAATGCCCCGAGGCATAGCTGAGGATTTCCTCATGTTGACAGAGTTACATACAGTAAGTGACAGTACACTTGACAGCAGCCATTTTATATAGGATTGCAGCCACCCTGTGTTGTGTAGCTTGTCACGGGGTAGGTCTGTAAAGTGCCACGTGTGCAGGCAGTCATGGTGGCCTTGTGGTAAAGATGACGTAGTGGTAGAGCCTTTGTGACTGAGGTGTCACTGGACCTAAGACACACAGTGACAAACTGACCAAACCAGAGATGCATACACACAGAATCTATCACTGGACAACACCTACAGTGACACACTGAGATGAGACCCAGACTCACACTGACCTGACTGAAGCACTGTGTGTGTTGAGGAGGGGAGAGAGTAGGAGATGAATAGGCAGATGAGATCAAACAAGATGCTGTAGATATCATGACTGTGAGGGCCACATGTGACAGTCACACAGCTAAATTTCCCTATCCTTTGCACTTAATGACCCAACACTAGGGCTGTTACGGTGAACGTGTTACCGCCACACCGGTGGTCACGAGTCATGACGGCAGTCAAATTCCACGTGACTGTTTAGTCACTGTAATTAGACTTCTCCAAGCTCTGATGCTGCTGATGGTCATTAGTAGCCTACCAAACTTGCTAACTGCCTGGTACTCAGGACTCTCTTGCTAACTGCCTGGTACTTGTCCCTCTAATCACTCTGACATCAAAGCATGTAATCGAATGTAATCGAAAATCTAATCAAACACTTCTCGAGAGTCCATGAGATTATGTTGCACAGCATTTTTATAGGCTATACAATTGCGTGAGAAAACAGTGTTTTGATGGCCTCTATTAAAAAGAGGAGGATCCCATCAGCTTACTATAGACTAGGCCTACTATATTTATTTCTCAACTTTCCTAATATTAAGCACATTGCTTCTATTTACAACAGGAGTATGGCCTACCTGGCTGGCATGAAAATTAATCACAAGAAAAACATCCTCAATTTGCTATTTAAGCGGATAGATTACATGTATTTTTTTCCCTGCCCTGTTTCGAGACAGGTGCATGATAATGCCTTCTTTATGTGACTTTTTCAAATCATAGTCTCACACCTCATGTAGCCTAGCCCATGGGCCCATATGTTTTGACAAGGTTTGTATGACAACTAAAGGGGCCAAATAACTTCTTAAAATGAAGCACATTAATCCGCTTTACAACAGGTGTAGAGCCTAACTTGCATACATACGCAACCTGTGAGTTTCAAGTTGGGGAAGATAATTTTCACCATAAAAATGCACCTTTATAATAAAATAATTACATGTATAATCGCATTTGCAGTCACTTTTGAGAATGGTAGGTCCCATACGGAAAGGTAGGACCCATACGGGAAAACTCATGTATTGTCACGATCGTGTGGCGGATTGACGGACCAAAATGCAGCAGTTGGAAAATAAGCCATCTTCTTTTATTTAACAACACGAAGATGAACACGACACAAATCACTTTAACAAAACAACAAAACGACCGTGAAGCTACAAACGTTGTGCACATACATACAGGCTACAAACGTTCTACATAGACAATTACCCACAACCAATGAGAGCCCATGGCTACCCTAAATAAGGCTCCCAATCAGAGACAACCGAAATCAGCTGTCTCTAATTGGGAACTCATTCAGGTAACCATAGACTCTCCTAGACAACTAAACACACATAGACAACACTAGAAACATGTACTCCACACAAACCCATATACTATACACAACCCCTTTACCATAAACAACACCCAAAACCAACAAAACATAAACATTCCCCATGTCACACCCTGACCTAACTAAAATAATAAAGAAAACAAAGAATACTAAGGCCAGGGCGTGACATAACCCCCCCCTTGAGGCGCGAACTCCGGGCGCACCATACAGTCTAGGGGAGGGTCTGGGTGGGCTTCCCTCCACGGTGGCGGCTCCGGCTCTGGTCGTGGTCCCCACTTCACCACAGACCCTAACCACCTCCTTAGCTTCTTCAAAATGACCCCTCTCCACATTAACCCCATTGCATTAAGGGGCAGTTCTGGACTAAGGGGCAGCTCCGGACTAAGGGGCAGTACCAGGGTAAGGGGCAGTACCAGGGTAAGGGGCAGTACCAGGGTCAGGGGCAGTACCAGGGTAAGGGGCAGTACCAGGGTAAGGGGCAGCACCAGGGTAAGGGGCAGCACCAGGATAAGGGGCAGCACCAGGATAAGGGGCAGCTCCGGACTGAAGAATGGCAGCTCCGGACTGAGGGACTGCAGCTCCGGACTGAGGGATGGCCCATGGCTGGCTGACGGATCTGGCTGCTCATGGCTAGCTGACGGATCTGGCTGCTCATGGCTAGCTGACGGATCTGGCTGCTCATGGCTAGCTGACGGATCTGGCTGCTCATGGCTAGCTGACGGATCTGGCTGCTCATGGCTGGCTGACGGATCTGGCTGCTCATAGCTAGCTGACGGATCTGGCTGCTCATGGCTGGCTGACGGATCTGGCTGCTCATGGCTAGCTGACGGATCTGGCTGCTCATGGCTAGCTGACGGATCTGGCTGCTCATGGCTAGCTGACGGATCTGGCTGCTCATGGCTAGCTGACGGATCTGGCTGCTCATGGCTGGCTGACTGATCTGGCTGCTCCTGTCTGGTTGGCGGCTCTGGCAGATCCTGTCTGGTTGGCGGCTCTGGCAGATCCTGTCTGGTTGGCGGCTCTGGCAGATCCTGTCTGACGGACGGCTCTAGCGGCTCCTGTCTGGCTGGCGGCTCTAGCGGCTCCTGTCTGGCGGACGGCTCAGTAGGCTCATGGCAGACGGGCGGCTTTGCAGGCTCATGGCAGACGGGCGGCTTTGCAGGCTCATGGCAGACGGATGGCTCAGATGGCGCTGGGGAGACGGATGGCTCAGATGGCGCTGGGGAGACGGATGGCTCAGATGGCGCTGGGGAGACGGATGGCTCAGATGGCGCTGGGGAGACGGGCAGTTCAGTCATCGCTGTGCAGACGGCAGACTCCTGCCGGCTGAGGCGCACTGTAGGCCTGGTGCGTGGTGCCGGGACTGGTGGCACCGGGCTGGGGACACGCATCTCAGGGTTAGTGCGGGGAGAAGGAACAGGGCATACTGGACCCTGGGAGCGCACATTAGGCCTAGTGCGTGGTGCCGGAACTGGTGGTACCGGGCTGGGGACACGCATCTCAGGGCTAGTGCGGGGAGCAGGAACAGGGCATACTGGACCCTGGGGACGCACATTAGGCCTAGTGCGTGGGGCCGGAACTGGTGGTACCGGACTGGGGACACGCATCTCAGGGCTAATGCGGGGAGCAGCAACAGGGCACACTGGACTCTCAAGGCGTACTATAGGCCTTGTGCGTGGTACCGGTACTGGTGGTACCGGGCTGAGGACCCGCACATCAGGACGAGTACGGGGAGAAGGAACAGTGCGTACAGGACTCTGGAAACACACAGAGGGCTTGGTGCGTGGTGTAGGCACTGGTGGTAATGTGCTGGAGACACGCACCACAGGGCTAGTACGTGGAGGAACAACAGGGCTCTGGAGACACCCAGGAAGCTTGATGCGTGGTGTAGGCACTGGTGGTAATGGGCTGGAAACACGCACCTCAAAGCTAGTGCGGGGAGCAGGAACAGTGCGTAAAGGGCTCTGGAGACGCACCTTAGACCTAGTGCTTGGTGCCGGAACTAGTGGTACAGGGCTGGAGACATGCATCTCAGGATGAGTGCAAAAAGTAGGAACAGGACACACTGGGTTGTGAAGGTGTACTGGAGACCTGGTGTGTATAACCGGCATCAAATCTTCCGGAACTTTAACACGAGTTTCAGGCTGAGTACGAGGAACTGACACAGGTGGCATCGGACAGCTAATACGCTCCTCAGGAAGAATGCATTGCATACTCTGCCAAACCAACAGCTCTCTCTCTTCACTCTCCTCCAATTTCGTCAACAACTCTTCGAATGTCTCATAATCTCCCCTTCGTTCACTCTCCTCCAATCTGTCCAATAACTCCTCGACACACTCAGACTCACCCCTCAACTTCGCCGACTGCTCCAAGTGCCCCCCTCCAAAATTTTTTTTTTGCTGTCTCTTGGGCTTCCTCCCGTGTCGCCGTGCTGCCTCTATCTCTGCCTTGGGGCAGTGATATTCCCCTGGCTGTGACCAGGGTCCTCTCCCGTCTAGAATTTCCTCCCATCTCCAGAAATCCTTTGTGGGTAGGTCCTGTTGCCGCCTTCCATGCCGCTTGGTCCTATGGTGGGTAATTCTATCACGATCGTGTGGCGGATTGACGGACCAAAATGCAGCAGTTGGAAAATAAGCCATCTTCTTTTATTTAACAACACGAAGATGAACACGACACAAATCACTTTAACAAAACAACAAAACGACCGTGAAGCTACAAACGTTGTGCACATACATACAGGCTACAAACGTTCTACATAGACAATTACCCACAACCAATGAGAGCCCATGGCTACCCTAAATAAGGCTCCCAATCAGAGACAACCGAAATCAGCTGTCTCTAATTGGGAACTCATTCAGGTAACCATAGACTCTCCTAGACAACTAAACACACATAGACAACACTAGAAACATGTACTCCACACAAACCCATATACTATACACAACCCCTTTACCATAAACAACACCCAAAACCAACAAAACATAAACATTCCCCATGTCACACCCTGACCTAACTAAAATAATAAAGAAAACAAAGAATACTAAGGCCAGGGCGTGACATGTATTATAATATGTGTACATATATATGGGGAATTCTAAATATATTTACATATATGTCCAGAATATATTAATGAAATATACAACTTCAGCACATCATAGTATATATACACTGAGTGTACAAAACATTAGGAACATGACATAGACTGACCAGGTGAGTCCAGGTGAAAGCCATGATCCATTATTAATGTTACCTGTTAAATCTACTTCAATCGGTGTAGATGAAGGGGAGGAGACCGGTAAAATAAGGATTTTTAAGCATTGAGACAATTGAGACATTGATTCTGTGCCATTCAGAGGGTGAATGGGCAAGACAAAATATTTAAGTGCCTTTGAACGGGGTATGGTAATAGTTGCCTTTCGTACTGGTTTGAGTGTGTCAAGAATTGCAACGCTGCTGCCGTGTGTTTCAAGAATGGTCCACCACACAAAGGACGTCCAGCAAACTTGACACAATTGTGGAAGCATTGGAGTCAATGTGGGCCAGCATCCCTGTGGAATGCTTTCGACACCTTGTAGAGTCCATACCCCGACGAATTGAGGCTGTTCAGAGGGCAGAAGGGCAAAAAATCGCGATATTAGGAAGGTGTCCCTAATGTTTTGTACACTCAGTGTATTTCAAAATACATGCCAATGAAATATATTTTCTGCCACATCTATCATGCTAAATGGGTAACATTAGCTCTATTGAAAATATATAAAATAATTAGCTAAAACTCGCTGTCTCTTCAAAAATAATACAATATAAATAACAACTGAATAAATTAGTTGTTTTCTTCAGCTGTTAGCTAAATATACTATTTTTGGCATAAAAAAGCTAGCTATTCGGAAGCTAGCATTGTTTATGATCCATGTAAAGCAATACACATCAAAATTGCCACCATAGCCACCAGAGTGGATCTGAGGTTATGCCATGGCATTGAATACATTACTGTTCCTTGTTCACAGTAAAGTTTGGGTTCAACCTTTACAAACAGGGGTCATTGTGTCATTTTCATATCGTACTCACTATAATAAGAGAGAAATCTGCTAGAATCTGATTACAAAAAATCTTACATATCATACTTACTATAATAAAACATATGTAGATATTGAACTTAAAACTCCAAATTAAGCAAATTAACAACTGTGTAGAGTCAGCCATATGGATATAAACAGCACCTTTATTCACAGTATCATACAAGTGCCATTATTTGGTGTCACACCATGTCATACAAATGAAATCATTCACAATAATACAATACTGTCTGTCTCCGCTTTTAAATACATGTGTAAAATACACATTCTCTACCCTGATGATGATGTTGAGTCTATTGACCTCTGGCATCTTAGCATTAGGTTTCCAAAGTGGGGTTTGCATGCCATAAATAGATCATCGAGTTGTAGTTGAAAATACATTTTGCAGCTGAGGTATAGCCTACCTGCCACTCATGAAACATAGTAAAATTAGCTAAGTTTATTTCGAAAAGAGACACACTGTCAATCACAATTTGAAATGTTTCTGAGCCCAGCCGCCAGCCCCGACCTCAACGGACAGAGCAGCTGTTTCGTCTGTTTCTTCAGATGAAAGAGAGGAGCAGCTGTCACCTCCAAACATTTCATTTGATTTTATATTCATAACATTCATTTAAAATATGTTTTTCACCTGGCGAGTGACAGAGGAAGAAGATCATTTTAACAACAGCCTGCAAGCAAGTTTTCACCAAGCTAGCTAGCGGCTTATTTAGCTTGCGACCACAACATTCACTGTGACTTTCCAAGGTCAGAATGGTTTTGGATGTTAAAGATCTGAGTTAATATGGGATGCATATGTTAGATATAATTTAATTGCCAAAGCTAATCAATGTTAAATTATGCTTGCCATGCAATGTGTTGCTTGTTACTACAGTAGCTAGCTAGCTAGCTTTATAATGTGGTCTGGGTTTCTCCAAATATTTTTAGAACTAGCTCCTTGTTCTATCTGTGGTTTCTCTGACAGCAATATAACTAGCTAGAAATGGCTAGCTCGCTAGATTAATTCTACAGTAGCTAAAAATAATGATTATTTTTTCCTGCAGTGGATCCTTGAGGTTTGGAGCTTCAACTGCCTATGGATAGACCCCAGCCAATGTAAGTTAGTACTGTTATAATTTACAGTGCCTTCACAAAGTATTCAGACCCCTTGACTTATTCCACATTTTGTTGTGTTATAACCTGCATTTTTAATGGATTCAATTGAGATTATGTGTCACTGATCTACACACAATACCCAATAATGTCAAAGTGGAATTATATTTTTATACATGTTTACAAATTTCTGAAAAATGAAAAGCTGAAATGTCTTGAGTCAATAAGTATTCAACCCTTTTGTTATGGCAAGCCTAAATAAGTTCAGGAGGAAAAATGTGCTTAGCAAGCCACAAAATAAGTTGCATGGACTCAACCTGCGTGCAATAATAATGTTTAACATTATTTTTTAAATAACTACCCCATCTCTGTACACCACACAAACAAATGATCTGTAAGGTCCCTCAGTCAAGCAGTGAATCTGAAGCACAGATTCAACCAAAAAAAACAGGGAGGTTTTACAATGGTTCACAAAGAGAGGCACCTATTGGTGGATGTTTAAAAAGCAGACATTGAATATCCCTTTGAGCATGGTGCAGTTATTAATTATGGATCAACAAGATTGTAGTTACTACACACTACTAACCTAAATGACAGGCATCATGCATCATGTTATGGCTATGCTTGTCATCAGCAAGATCTAGGGAGGTTTTTAGGATTAAAAGAAATGGAATAGAGCTAAGCACAGGCAAAAATCCTAAAGGGAACTTTAGACAAATTCACCTTTCAGCAGGAAATGACCTAAAACAGTGGCCTAGTTACAGTTTTGACTTAAACTGTCTTGAAAATGTGTGGCTGTCTAGCAATGAACAACAACTAACTTGACAGAGCTTCAATAATGTTTTTAAAGAATAATGTGCAAAAATTATACATTCCAGGTGTGCAAAGCTCCAGGTGTGCAAAGTCTTTGCTCCAGATGCAAAGACTTACCCAGAAAGACTCACAGCTGTAATTGCTGCCAAAGGTGATTCTAACATGTATTGACTCAGGGGGATGAATACTCATCTAATCAGGATATATTAGTGATGTATTTAACATTTATTGTGAAAAAGTAACTTTGACATTACAGTGTATTTTGTGTACATCGTTGTCAAAATATGACAATTAAATCCATTTTCACCCCACTTTGTAACACAACAAAATGTGGAAAAAGTCAAGGGGTTTGAATGCTTTCTGTAGCTAGCTAGTCCCCAATTAAATTAAAATGTGTTCATGAACATGAATCCCCAATACTTCATCTTGTGTGGAGTTGTTTCACTGACTCTGTCTCTGCATTATCCACCTCTCAACTCGTGAGTCTGAAAATGGACATAGGAGGTTAAGGAATCTGCATGATATTAATTAGGTGTTCATGAACATTAACACCTAATTCTTCATGTTGTGTGGATATTTTTTCACTGACACTCTGTCTCTGATTAAAGGGGGCTGAGTTAGAGCGGTGTTTGTGAGACAAGGGCGGGGCCCGGGGCCCGGGGCCCGGGGCTGGGTCTTTTTTTTTTTACAAAAACGTCTGTAGAGTCTGAATGGTTTGAGCTACAAACTATTAAACGTTATCTGTGGAAAGCTGAGACTCTCACAAACAAGCATATGTTCTGCTCTATGACGCTCGCAAGCTACACAAGAGTCATTAGAAGGTAATGGGTAATTCCATATAGAAGATCATATGAAATAGTGTCTGTAATACTGTAAAAAGCTCACATAGCTTCTGTCACAAACTCCAAACGCCACACAGTTGTCACTGACTAGTTGTGTCACCCCTGCTCCCGCTCTTCCCTGGAGCTCGAGGGCGCCAGACTGGCCTGCATTACGCACTCCTGCCACCATCATTACGCACACCTGCCTTCCCTAGTCATACGCATCAGTGATTTATTGGACTCACCTGGACTCAATCACCTGTTTATTACCTCCCCAATATTTGTCAGTTCCCCAGCTCTGTTCCACAACTAGTAATGAGCAATCCCCCACCACTAGTATTGAGCAATACCCAACCACTAGTATTGAGCAATACCCCACAACTAGTATTGAGCAATACCCCACAACTAGTATTGAGCAATACCCCACAACTAGTAATGAGCAATACTCCACCACTAATAATGAGCAAATATGTTGATATGAGTCAACCAAGAAAAAACGACTAGTTTTTTAAGGAGTGCATAGTGACTGAATAAATTGGCTAACAAAATCTATGGATAGTAGCCTATAGATTTAATTTGATCACCCTGGGCCTGTTGCAGGACAACTTTCCTACAATGCAGGACATTTAAGACGTGTATTTGAGGTTTAAAGCTGCAATATGTAACTTTTTGGGTGACCTAACCAAATTCACATAGAAATGTGAGTTATAGATCTGTCATTCTCATTGACAGCAAGTCTAAGAAGCAGTAGATCTGTTCTATGTGGCTATTACTGTGCTTCCCATTCTTAAGTTTTGTTTTACATTTGGCCTTGTACATCAGCTTCAAACAGCTGAAAATACAATATTTCTGGTTATAGAAAACGTATTTCACAGCGGTTTACAATGATTCTCAACACCAGGGGCCTTTTGTAGCACGATAGTTACTTTAGAAAAATGTAAGACGTTCCGAGCTATTATTGTTTTTGTGCTTTCAAATAGGGACATTCATCTCTTCTCTTATCCCCTGCAACTCTTCCCCAGTTCCTTAGTGTACAAGAGAAAGTAGTGCGAGGTGTTTTCTGTCAATATACCTGGCACAATAATGGTTAATAAACCACTCCAAGGGGCGCCCTATAAAATCTACATTATGTTCTCAGTTTTATTGTTTACAATTGTTCATAGAGAAACAATGCAATTTAAAGTTTTGAGTCCATGTCTATGCTTGTATCACATCAGAAGACATTATTTTTAGGTCTGGAAGAAAACGAATACATTTAGATTTTTTAATGCAATAACACCTTTAATTGCACATCCGGCCCTTTAATTGTGCTTCTAGCGAGTGAGGAATGTGCCCTCTAATGTGTAGGTCTAGTGGTGGTTCTGTACTGTTGCTGCTCATTCATGGCAAATTCATGGCAAATAACAGTTACAAATGATATACAGTTTAAGTCGGAAGTTTACATACACTTAGGTTGTAGCCATTAAAACTCATTTTTCAACCACTCCACAAATGTCTTGTTAAACAAACTCTAGTTTTTTTTGTTAAACAAACTTTAGTTTCTACTGTGTGCATGACACAAGTAATTTTTCCAGCTATTGTTTACAGACAGAATATTTCACTTCTAATTCACTGTATCACAATACAGTGGGTCAGAAGTTAACATACACTAAGTTGACTGTGCAATTTAAACAGATTGGAAAATTCCAGAAAATTATGTCATGGCTTTAGAAGCTTCTGATAATCATTTGAGTCAATTGGAAGTGTACCTGTGGATGTATTTCATGGCCTACCTTCAAACTCAGTGCCTCTTTACTTGACATCATGGGAAAATCAAAAGAAATCAGCCAAGACCTCAGAAAAAAATGGTAAACCTCTACTAGTCTGGTTCATTCTTGGGAGCAATTTCCAAATGCCTGAAGGTACCATGTTCATCTGTACAAACAATAGTACGCAAGTATAAACACCATTGGACCATACAGCCGTCATATCGCTCAAGAAGGAGACGCGTTCTGTCTCCTAGAGATGAACGTACTTTGGTGCGAAAAGTGCAAAGCAATACCAGCACAACAGCAAAGGACCTTGAGAGGATGCTGGAGGACACAGTTACAAAAGTATCTATATCCACAGTAAAACGAGTCCTATATCGACATAACCTGAAAGGCCGCTCAGCAAGGAAGAAGCCACTGCTCCAAAACCGCCATAAAAAAGCCAGACTACGGTTTGCAACTGCACATGGGGACAAAGATCGTACTTTTTGGAGAAATATTCTCTGGTCTGATGAAACAAAAATAGAACTGTTTGGCCATAATGACCATCGTTATGTTTGGAGGAAAAAGGGGGATGCTTGCAAGCCGAAGAACACCATCCCAACCGTGAAGCACGGGGGTGGCAGCATCATGTTGTGGGGGTGCTTTGATGCAGGAGGGACTGGTACACTTCACAAAATAGATGGCTTCATGAAGAAGGAAAATGTTGTGGATATATTGTAGCAACATCTCAAGACATCAGTCAAGAAGTTAAAGCTTGGTCGCAAATGGGTTTTCCAAATGAACAATGACCCCAAGCACACTTCCAAAGTTGTGGCAATATGGTTTAAGGACAACAAAGTCAAGATATTGGAGTGGCCATCACAAAGCTCTTACTTCATTCCTATAGAACATTTGTGGGCAGAACTGAAAAAGTGGGTGCGAGCAAGGAGGCCTACAAACCTGACTCAGTTAACCCAGCTCTGTCAGGAGGAATGGGCCAAAATTCACCAAACTTATTGTGGGAAGCTTGTGGAAGTCTACACGAAATGTTTGACCCAAGTTAAATAATTTTAAAGGTGTAACAGTATAGCTTCCGTCCCTCTCCTCGCCCCTACCTGGAGCTCGAACCAGGGACCCTCTGCACTCATCAACAACTGCCTCCCACGAAGCATCATTACCTATCGCTCCACAAAGGCCGTGGCCCTTGCAGAGCAACGGGAACAACTACTTAAAGGTCTCAGAGCGAGTGACGTCACCAATTGAAACGCTGTTAGTGCGCAACCCGCTAACTAGCTAGCAATTTCACATCGGTTACATTCACCCCCCTTTTGACCTCCTCCTTTTCCACAACAACCAGTGCTCCGGGTCAACAGCATGAATGTAACAGTATATCTTCTATCCCTCTCCTCGCCCCTACCTGGGCTCGAACCAGGGACCCTCTGCACACATCAACAACTGCCTCCCACAAAGCATCATTACCCATCGCTCCACAAAAGCCTTGCAAAGCAAGGGGAACAACTACTTAAAGGTCTCAGAGCGAGTGACGTCACCAATTGAAACACTGTTAGCGTGCACCCTGCTAACTAGCTAGCCATTTTACATCGGTTACACTGGCAATGCTTCCAAATACTAATTGAGTGTATGTAAACGTCTGACCCACTGGGAATGTGATGAAAGAAATTAAAGCTGAACTAAATCTTTTTCTCTACTATTTTTCTGACATTTCACGTTCTTCAAATGAAGTGGTGATCCTAACTGACCTGAGACAGGGAATTTTTACTAGGATTAAATGTCAGGAATTGTGAAAAACTGAGTTTAAATGTATTTGGCTAAGGTGTATGTAAACTTTTAAACTCAGTTCAACTGTACTTACTCATGATATACTTCTGCCAGCTAAGCCTACTTTGCAGTTAACATTCAATTGAGAATGTTATGAGGAAAGTATTTCTGTCAACCCACAAGACGGTTATCACATCAACTGGCTACACACAAAGTGATAAACAAATGCTCCGCCAAACAGACAGACGGGCAATATTGTGAAATTAATTGGCAGATATTGTGATAGGTTTGGCTTTTTAAGCCAATAGTGACCAATCAGGGTGGGATAATGTCAATGTTGTATTGATTAGGTAGTAGCTGGGAGCTTGCGGTGTTTGATACTTGTGAGAATTGTTTGACGGTTTACGGTGGAACACATTACAATTGCATATACTTTCAGAATTGTTTGGCCAGCTACTCATAGATGGGCTGCGAGCGATCGACCTGTTGGAGACCCATGCTCTCCACTATACTTGCTTGATGTCACGACTTCCGCCGAAGTTGGCTCCCCTGCCTGTTCGGGCGGTGCTCGGTGGTCGTCGTCACCGTCCTACTAGCCGCCACCGATCCCTTTTTCGTTTGTCTGTTTGTTTTGTCTTATTAGTTTCACCTGTGTTTCTGTTGTTTGGTTCAATGAGCTTCCCTATATTTAGTAGGTAGATCCGCCCTTGTTTTGTGCGGGATTGTCTTTATGTTACGTGTGTGTGTTTTTAGGTAGAGGTGTATTATTTTTACTATTTACTTGGCACCCTGTGTTTTGGGTTATCAAGTTGTTCTCTGCGCCCTGTATGTTTGGGCTTATCATTTTTTGTGTGCAATAGTAAAAGGAATATTTTTTCCCAAGTGGATCTCTCTCTGCGTCTGATTCCTTCACCCACCTAGTCCCGCGTGACACTTGATTTGTCACATAAATTGAAATTAGGCAAACTATCCGAATTTTAGAAACCAGGATATGGCAGAGTGATTTTTGCATAGTGTATATTTAAAAAGGCTTCTGAAGTTTGTAATTTCCACTTTGTTTTCCCTTATGACAATTGTATCAACCACAACAAAAATGTCCATTAATTGTAATCCACATAATAATTCCCATCTCCTGTTGCTGCTGTTTTATATTCCTGCTGTGGCAAAATGGCTCAAATTCATTAGCTTGTATAATTTTGTCTGTAAAACAGGTAGGCCTTCCTCTTATTTCTTAAATGGGAAGAAATAGGCTCCAATACAAAGCCCTCTTGTTGTTAATAATTACAAATTAAAATGAAAACTTAAAAATGAATTTGAATCTGTCTTATTGTGGGGTCAATAACTCTGATAAATAGCTTCATCATGGGCAACAAAACGCATTACTTTTATTAAAATCCATTATAGCAGTAGTAAGCTATCAAAGTTTACCTCCTCCTCATCTTCGCACTCTTCCTCTCAAACTGATCAGTAGCCTAGTCCATGCACACAGATATTGAATTCTCATTTTATTTACACCATCGCAGCAGCGCAAAAACTCCAGAACAAAGAACATTTTCTTATACATATAACTTTACCCTGGGCTTCTCCGAGCACTCACTTTATATAGCCTAGGCCTAGGCTATAGGCTATGGATAATTTGATTGGGACCACCTAATATTCCACATCCAGCAGAGAATCAGGGACGAGGGGCAGCATCAGGCAATATTGAAATTTCATCCATTACAAATTACATGACTCTCCTTTGGACTAGATTAAAAAAAATAATGAACTCTCCCCCTGACTGAAATTGAAAAAGCACGGCCCTCCCCCATTTCTCTATGGGTACCAGTTCTGAACATTTCTTATGGTCCCTTACAATGACTAGACCTAGAGGTGTGTTTGTGTCTGCTGAATTCTCTGTGTTGTCTCTGTGTTTAGAGACAGGGTGTTAACTTTGTCTTGTTGGACCCAAGTGAGTCTGTGTGGTGGGTGACAGAATAACAGCAGAGTTTATAGGTACTTTCTCTGAGATAGAGAGAGAGAATCACTTGGCATCAACTCTATAGTAGCTTTGTAAAACTGTGGTAAACTTTGTATTTACAGCTCATAAAAAGATGAGTCCTCATTTACCCTGCTTAGCACCTAGAACTGAATGATTCTGATTCTCTGGGAACAGGAAAACAGATGACAACAAACAAACAGAATGAGGAAGTGTGGCAGGGAAAGACCGCAGACTCAGCTGTGCTTCTGGCATATAGGAGAGACAGAGTGCTGAGATTGTCACGGTAACCCTTGCTTGGTGACATAGAGGGGTGTGCCGTCACCGGCAGATAGAGAGAGAGAATAAGAACAAGAGCGAATGATAGACCCAGGAGCGAGGGAAGGAGAGTGAAAGAGTGAAAGAAAGGAGGCATTTTTCTGACATATTGCCTTTTCGTTTGGAGCGAGTTGTGAGTTGTTGGCAGTTTGGGGCCACCCCCCCCCCCAGGGGCAGGAAATAAAGTAATGTAGTTTTCTCTACCCTCGCTGATGTTGGTGTTCTGTTTATTGGTACTCTTTTTATTGTTGCCATTTTCAGTCCACCATGGTTTTGAACCTTGGGGAAACCTTATCCTCACTATTCATCCAACTCTCGGCTGTGGAAGGCATTTACCCTACTCTTTGCCCTCCCCAACTATGTATACACACATACACTCTACGGAGTATTTCAGTAGGGAGTACCTATCCTACAGGAACACAGGCGGCGAGGAGAAGAGGGTCTCAATCCATTTGTTTCGCACAGAGAAAGAGAGAAACGACAGTGACTTTTAGAGATGGTGAGGAGTCCGTTTGGAGTTTGGTTCACAGACACAGAGCCATAGCCATAGCCTCACATGTGTGCCAACATTGTGGAGAACAGTGTCAAGCTTTACATGCACAACATGCTTCTAAGTTCCTCTACCTCTGTTTTTACTGTCATGATCCATTGGCAGACAAACAGGCAGATTGTTCCTCCAACCCTCCCTGGTATAAAACATCTCCAGAGCACAGAGACATTCACACGTAATCAGACTGACAAGTGCTTTGACACAATTCCCTGTAGCTCCCAACCCCCCAAGCCCCAGTCCTTGTCAGATAGAGCTATGAATAAGTTATCCCAAGCCCAGAGTGCTCGACCCCAACACTGTAAACCCCAAGGGATTTTTAACTCAGTTACATTTTTAACTCAGAGTAAATGAAAAGTTATTATTACTCAAAATACTTATGTGGAAGGGCTTCCCGATTCACAACGGTCTAAGGCACTGCATCGCCGTGCTTGAGGCATCACTACAGACCCTGGTTCGATCCCAGGCTGTGTCACAGCCGGCCGTGCCCGGGAGACCCATGAAGCGGCGCACAATTGGCCCAGCGTCGTCCGGGTTAGGGGAGAGTTTGGCCGGCTGAGATTTCCTTGTCCCATTGTAGACTAGCGACTCCTTGTGGCAGGCCAGGTACCTGCAAGATGACTTCAGTTGCCAGCTCGACAGCGTTTCCTCTGACACATTGGTGCGGCTGGCTTCCAGGTTCAGCGAGCAGTGTGTCAAAAAGCAGTGTGGCTTGGCAGTGTTGTGTTTCGGAGAATACATGGCTCTTGACCTTCGCCTCTCCCGAGTCCTTAGGGGAGTTGCAGCGTTGGGAAAGACTGTAACTACCAATTGGATTTCATGAAAAAGGGGTAAAAGTACAATTTCTTTTAAAATAAAAGTCATATCAACAAAAACATTTTTATGATAACAAATTAACTTTTTTCCGAGCATGCTGCGGGTTAATTGTTTTGGAATTCTTTTTAATATCTGTGTTTTTGCATTTACATTGAGTGATTGATTGATTCATTTTAGGCTACTCAAAGATAAATAACATACATTTTTCTAAACTAATCCGATCATTTAGTTAGACGTTTTGCACCCGTTACTGAAATGCTTGTTCCAGTTTAAATGGTTTAGGCAGTCTTCCTATCAACTTTCCTAGCCCTTACCCTGGCAATCATTATGAATGCAGGTTGCGGATGAATAAAATGTCAACTGTGGGATATCCTAACTCTGGCTGGATTTCAAAAGGAATTACACATCACTTAATAAACCAGCATAATGTGACTTGCAGAAAGGGTTGCAACATTCTCATACATTTCCCAGGTTTTCCATAAATCCTGGGTTGGAAGATTCATTTTTATTGGGACTTTTGGGAGATTTACCAGAATATTGCATCCCTACTTGCAGGCCTGATGTGGCCTGTAAATCATGCATTTTAGGCCATTACATTAGGGTAAAGCTAAGCCTCAAAATAAGGCCATATGAGATATATAATGTGATGTCATAAATAGTTTAATTATAATGATAACATTCACCTAGGAATTCACTTGGTGAAGGCCACAGGACTGAAAATGAACAAATTCAACAAAGATGTCCCTGTCAGTAACAAATACAGTCATGGCTGGTAACTCTACCACTCACTCAAAGGCAAGGCACATTGTGAAATTGTTGGAGGCAAGCCTTAGTGGGGGCGTTACTCAAAATGCTCATGTTCATACAATTCATATCTGGACCCCCTACAGGGTCACATTTTGACTATCAGTTTGAGTAATGACTACAAAATCACTTTAAGTAACTGCATTAAGTGCAATGGGTTTCCTCAAAAGTTTTGAACAATAACAGCCTCCTCTTCCAGCCTCCTCTTCCAGCCTGTTCACCTGGCCCTGTTAACCTCTGAAATATGCATGGCTTTTATTAACATTTAAGAGCGAATGCCAATTTAACATCACAAGCACACATTCACACACACACACACACACACGCACACGCACACGCACACGCACACGCACACACACACACACACACACACACACACACACACACACACACACAATGCCTACACCCCCCCCCCCCCCCCACACACACACACACCTTTTAGACCTCACATACATAAGCCCCTCACTTCCTAAAACCTAAAAGCATTATGTTTGATACAAATGGGACATTGTGGCCCCAATATGTCCCACTTTCCCTGGCTGTTAGTGCTCTTAGTTTGTCTCTGAGGAATGCAGCAGGCAGCCCAAACATTTCACAGTTTAAAGACTTTGTTGTATCCGAAAGTTTAAATCCCGTGTGGCTCAGTTGGTAGAGCATGGCGCTTGCAACGCCAGGGTTGTGGGTTCATTCCCCACGGGGGGACCAGGATGAATATGTATGAACTTTCCAATTTGTAAGTCGCTCTGGATAAGAGCATCTGCTAAATGACTTAAATGTAAATGTAAATCTCAGTTGTAGTCAAAGCCCCTGTGTGTTGGTTTGAAGGCTGTGGGTCCTGGTGAAATTGGCCATTGAGCACAAGGACCAAAAGTGTCTTCTAACAAGGGGGAGATAGGATGGAGGGCTCTTGGATAATAAGAACTGGCTGAGCGGGTTGAAATTTCACTCTCCTTATTAGAGGAGAGACCCACATTCCACCCTGACAGGAGCAGGGCATTTGGGTAAGACCCAGGATTTGCGTCCGGAGAAAGTGGAATGTAGAGATTCATCAAACCTGTCAGGAGTGTGGCTGGAAATTCCCCAGGACCCAGCACGTCAGGACTGGACACTGGGATCACACCAGACCCTGATGAGGCAGATTTATCTTCTGTGTCCACACTGAACGCTGGCTCTCGGAATTCCAGCCTTACTATGGTTATGTAAGGATTCTAGGAATGACTGACAGTTCCACAATGTCACATTGCTTGATGTACATTTGTAAATACCCATGTGTTTCACTGATATATTTGACTGCCGCGTGGAATAAATAAAATAAAGTAAAAAAACTTGTTATGGGGAAAAGGACAATAAATGGATTGGAATGACTGAAGAGGAGGGTTTTCTAATGAGGGGAAGGCATAGGCAGGTCTCTGGACAGGGCTGGGGACTCCTTGGGGAGGGAAAGGGTGGATGGGGGGGGGGCACCCTGTATGCATGCCACTCATTATACATTTCACTATGTTTATCAGGAGGACAGATAGGTGCTAGAGGAAGATGTACAGGTAAATGCCAAAATAATGGAAACACTTGTGTAAATGAAGGATACAAAGTACTGCATATTGAAAGCAGGTGCTTGCACACAGGTGTGGTTCCCAACTAGGTCTCACAGTCTCCCGTCAAAATTAGACGTTCACCCATGTTTCGCAAATGTCAAATTAAAAAGTGTTGAAGGTTAATTTTAGGCATTCACGTTGCATTTTTAAGGTTACGTTTAGGCATCAACTACGAAATATTGAGGTTAGGTATTAACTCTGAATGGTTAAGGTAAGAGTTGAGGTTTGGGTTAGGCTTTAAACAAAAATCTCAAAAACAACTTTCTGTCGCTTGATTCAAACATCCAACCTTTGGCACCACTGGCAGATCCCACAACGCCCTAAAATCGAAACCTACTTGAAGGTAACACGCTCACTGTTGCCCCTAGTGGCCCGTTTCCAAGTCATCTCCTAACGTCCTCAGAAATTGATGGACATCGAATACTAACTTAAATAACGTTTGACCTGGCTGGTGGTTCCTGAGTTAATTAAGCAATTAACATCCCATCATGCTTAGGGTCATGTATAAAAATGTTGGGCAGGCCATTATTTTGGCTACCATGGCTATGCCCCCATAGGATGACAATGCCCTCAACCACAGGGCACGAGTGGTCACTGAATGGCTCGATGAGCATGAAAATTACGTAAACCATATGCCATCCCTCCTATAGAGTTGTAGAATCTATGCCAAGATGCATTGAAGCTGTTCTGGCTAATGGTGGCCCAACGCCCTATCAAGGTACTTTATGGTGTTGTTTCCTTTATTGGGGGCATGGGTAGCCTGGTTGGAGAAATGTGTGTGTCTGCAGACACCAGGGAGAAGGTCCTGAAGACCAGAGGAGAGGGCTGATGGTATAAGAGCAGAGAGCAAAGGAGACGGGGGAAGTCTCTGTCCATCTGGTGCCTCTAATCTAGTCACAGATGTTCTGTCACCTGCCATTGCCCTCTTCTACACACACACATACACACACGTTGCCACACCGTTGCATGTTATATGTCTGACCCTTGTTGATCTCCGCTGTTAGTCCATCTTCCTATCAGTCTTGAAGTGTTACAAGTCCCATGCTTAGGTTCCCCCTGGATGACTGTGTGAATAATTAACAATGTACAGTATGGTCCTATTAGTATGTTCATAGCATATGCCCCAGTGTATTAGAATGTGTTGCACTGAATGATGTTAGCAAGACGCTATATCTGATCTATTTAGATGCCTCATATCATATAGAAGATCTTCCAATGGCAGGCTCGTAAGCTTTTTCGACGTTCACACATTTGTAGCCATTTCAAAATGCCATGACTTACATGAAGCCACACAGCCCAAGCTAAATAGGGTCATTAGACCATTTTCCAGTACACGACACAGATGCGTGCGACTCTTGGCTGCAGTAAGACAGCCATCGCCATCTGCGCCTATTCAGCATAGCCTAGAGTTACGTTTTTATTACTTCTAAACAAAATTACTTTTGGGGGGTTCTAATATGCTTACAATGATTTTTTATTCTTGCTTGAACAGTCACTTCGATTATATTTGGTTGTGATCTTTGAAAAATATCTATATTGGATGCAGCAGTTGTTAGCTGGTATGCTAACGCTCATTGATGTACAGTACAGTGCATCTGGAAAGTATTCAGACCCCTTCCCTTTTTCCAAAATTTGTTACGTTACAGCCTTATTCTAAAATGGAGGAAATTAATTTACACGCAATACCCCATAATGACAAAGCAAAATCTTTTTTTTTTTTTTTTGCAAGTGTATTAAAAATAAAAAACAGAAATACATTATTTACATAAGTATTCAGGCCTTTGCTATGAAACTCGAAATTGAGCTCAGGTGCATCCTGTTTCCATTGATCATCCTTAAGATGTTTCTACAATTTGATTGGAGTTCACCTGTGCTAAATTCAATTGATTGGACATGATTTGGAAAGGCACACATCTGTCTATATAAGTTCCCACAGTTGACAGTGCATGTCAGAGCAAAAGCCAAGACATGAGGTCGAAGGAATTGTCCGTAGAGCTCCGAGACAGGATTGTGTCGATCTGGGGAAGGGTACCAAAAAATGTCTGCAGCATTGAAGGTCCCCAAGAACACAGTTGCCTCCGTCATTGTTAAATGGAAGAAGTTCGGAACCACCAAGACTCTTCCTAGAGCTGGCCGTCCGGCCAAACTAAGCAATCGGGGGAGAAGGGCCTTGGTCAGGGAGGTGACCAAGAATCCTATGGTCACTCTGACAGAGCTCCACAGTTCTTCTGTGGAGATAGGAGAACCTTCCAGAAGAACAACCATCTCTGCAGCACCTCACCAATCAGGCCTTTATGGTAGAGTGGCCAGACGGAAGCCCCTCCTCAGTAAAAGACACATGACAGCCCGCTTGGAGTTTTCTAAAAGGCACCTAAAGACTCTCAGACGATGAGAAACAAGATTCTCTGGTCTGATGAAACCAACATTGAACATTTTGGCCTGAATGCCAAGCATCACGTCTGGAGGAAACCTTGCACAATCCCTACAGGGAAGCGTGGTGGTGGAAGCATCATGCAATAGGGATGTCTTTCAGCAGCAGGGACTGGGAGACGAGTCAGGATCGAGGGAAAGATGAACGGAGCAAATTACAGAGAGATCCTTGATGAAAACCTGCTCCAGAGCGCTCAGGACCGCAGACTGGGGCGAAGGTTCACCTTCCAACAGGACAACGACCCTAATCACACAGCCAAGACAACGCAGGAGTGGCTTCGGGACAAGTCTCTGAATGTCTTTGAGTAGCTCAACCAGGGCCCGGACTTGAACCCAATCGAACATCTCTGGAGAGACCTGAAAATAGATACGCGGCGATGCTCCCCCATCCAACCTGACAGAGCTTGAGAGGATCTGTAGAGAAGAATGGGAAAAACTCCGCAAATACAGGTGTGCCAAGCTTGTAGCGTCATACCGAAGAAGACCCGAGGCTGTATTCGCTGCCAAATGTGCTTCAACAAAGTACTAAGTAAAAGGGTTTAAATACTTATGTGAATGTAATATTTCATTTTGTCATTATGGGGTACTGTGTGTAGATTGATGAGCGGGAAAAACAATTTCATCCATTTTAGAATAAGGCTGTAACGTAACAAAATCAGGAAAAAGTCAAGGGGTCTGAATACTTTCCAAATGCAGTGTAGGCTGTAGCAAAAGCTAGCCAAAGAGCCATTTAATTGGTTGAAGTTTTGAAGTATAATGCTGTTGATTTGCGATGATGACACAAACATGATATTAAGCAGGACATTCATACGAGCCTTAAAATCATATTATAATACAAAAGTAGTGTGTTACAACATGTAAATAGAGGATTTTTTAAAAGTCCCCATTGTTCTGCGACCAATTTGCGCGCCTTGCCCTCATGTGGCAAATCAAATCAAATTTATTTATTTAGCCCTTCTTACATCAGCTGATATATCAAAGTGCTGTACAGAAACCCAGCCTAAAACCCCAAACAGCAAGCAATGCAGGTGTAGGAGCACGGTGGCTAGGAAAAACTCCCTAGAAAGGCCAAAACCTAGGAAGAAACCTATAGAGGAACCAGGCTATGAGGGGTGGCCAGTCCTCTTCTGGCTTTGCCGGGTGGAGATTATAACAGAACATGGCCAAGATGTTCAAATGTTCATAGATGACCTGCATGGTCAAATAATAATAATCACAGTAGTTGTCGAGGGTGCAAGAAGTCAGCACCTCAGGAGTAAATGTCAGTTGGCTTTTCATAGCCAATCATTGAGAGTATCTCTTCCACTCCTGCTTTCTCTAGAAAGTTGAAAACAGCACGTCTGGGACAGGTAGCACGTCCGGTGAACAGGTCAGGGTTCCATAGCCGCAGGCAGAACAGTTGAAACTGGAGCAGCAGCAAGGCCAGGTGGACTGGGGACAGCAAGGAGTCATCATACCAGGTAGTCCTGAGGCATGGTGCTAGGGCTCAGGTCCTCCGAGAGAGAGAAAGAAAGAAAGAAAGAAAGAAAGAAAGAGAGAATTAGAGAGAGCATACTTAAATTCACACAGGACACCAGATAAGACAGGAGAAATACTCCAGATATAACAGACTGACCCTAGCCCCCCGACACATAAACTACTGCAGCATAAACACTGGAGGCTGTGACAGGAGGGGTCAGGAGACACTGTGGCCCCATCCGATGATACCCCCGGACAGGGCCAAACAGTCAGGATATAACCCCACCCACATTGCCAAAGCACAGCCCCCACACCACTAGAGGGATCTCTTCAACCACCAACTTACCATCCTGAGACAAGGCCGAGTATAGCCCACAAAGATCTCTGCCACGGCACAACCCAAGGGGGTGCACCAACCCAGACAGGAAGACCACGTCAGCGACTCAACCCACTCAAGTGATGCACCCCTCCTAGGGACGGCATGGATGAGCACAAGTAAGCCAGTGACTCAGCCCCTGTAATAGGGTTATAGGCAGAGAATCCCAGTGGAGAGAGAGGAACCGGCCAGGCAGAGACAGCAAGGGCGGTTCGTTGTTCCAGAGCCTTTCCGTTCACCTTCACACTCCTGGGCCAGACCACACTCAATCATATGACCTACTGAAGAGATGAGTCTTCAGTAAAGACATAAAGGTTGAGACCGAGCGTCTCTCACATCAGTAGGCAGACCATTCCATAAAAATGGAGCTCTATAGGAGAAAGCCCTGCCTCCAGCTGTTTGCTTAGAAATTCTAGGGACAATTAGGAGGCCTGCGTCTTGTGACCGTAGCGTACGTGTATGTATGTACGGCAGGACCAAATTGGAACGATAGGTAGGAGCAAGCCCATGTAATGCTTTGTAAGTTAGCAGTAAAACCTTAATATCAGCCCTTGCCTTAACAGGAAGCCAGTATAGGGTAACTAGCACTGGAGTAATATGATCATATTTTTTGGTTCTAGTCAGGATTCTAGCAGCCGTGTTTAGCACTAATTGAAGTTTATTTAGTGCTTTATCCGGGTAGCCGGAAAGTAGAGCATTGCAGTAGTCTAACCTAGAAGTGACAAAAGCATGGATACATTTTTCTGCATCATTTTTGGACAGAAAGTAGATGGAAAAAAGCTGTCCTTGAAACAGTCTTGATATGTTCGTCAAAAGAGACAGGGTCCAGAGTAACGCCGAGGTCCATCACAGTTTTATTTGAGACGACTGTACAACCATCAAGATTAATTGTCAGATTCAACAGAAGATCTCTTTGTTTCTTGGGACCTAGAACAAGCATCTCTGTTTTGTCCGAGTTTAAAAATAGAAAGTTTGCAGCCATCCACTTCCTTATGTCTGAAACACAGACTTCTAGGGAGGGCAATTTTGGGGCTTCACCATGTTTCATTGAAATGTACAGCTGTGTGTCATCCGCATAGCAGTGAAAGTTAACATTATGTTTTCGAATGACATCCCGAAGAGGTAAAATATATAGTGAAAACAATAGTGGTCCTAAAACGGAACCTTGACGAACACCGACATTTACAGTTGATTTGTCAGAGGACAAACCATTCACAGAGACAAATTGATATCTTTCCGACAGATAAGATCTAAACCAGGCCAGAACTTGTCCGTGTAGACCAATTTGGGTTTCCAATCTCTCCAAAAGAATGTGGTGATCAATTGTATCAAAAGCAGCACTAAGGTCTAGGAGCACGAGGACAGATGCAGAGCCTCGGTCTGATGCCATTAAAATGTTTGCAGACACATAAAGCGGTCTATAGATAGAATTGTATACGGCTAGACTATTAATATAGAATTGAGTAGGGCTATAAATATTGTGTAAGAATAAAAAAAAATGTGTTTGTGTCCTTATGTGCGTGTGACATTAATTACACATTTATGTAATGACTTATAATTTGGGTAACAGCTGGCTTAAATGACTATTGGGGAAAAAGTCAACTTTAGGAGAATGAAATTGAGAGTGTGTGTGTTGCAATTGTGTTTGCAGATGATTGTGTGTGTTGCAATTGTGTGTGTGTGTGCTTGACCCTCAGGTTCTAAGCTTCATCTCCAAATCAAGCGAAAGTTGATTGTGAAGCTCAACAAAGTCCTTTATAAATGACATGATGCGCACAAAAGGCTGATATCTGTCCCATGACTTGAATGGGATTTGTGCCACAAATGCTAAAAAATGTGCATTTGGAAACAGCGACAGCCACTGCCAGGGAAACTTAACCAAAGCATGGATTGCTGTCATAACTTGCCCATAGACTGCTTACAGGGTAAGGAAACCAATATGTAATTGAACATTTTTGGTGAACTATACCTTTTCACACTAAAAGGTACTTTTCACCCATCTTGCTCAGGACTCCACTCTCTGTAAACCTAGAGCTCCACTCAAAACTTATGAGTGTGTGACTCACATATTCATGCATGAACACACGCAAAACACACACACACACACATGCAACACACTGTTCAGAGGTGTGTGTGTGCTATCTGTGGGGTTAATAAGCTGTGGCAGTGGGGCTCAGATGGGATGTTTCTGCGCTGGTCTGATACTGCATGTCATAAGACTAGTTTTGATCAAATATTCATGAATCATGCAGCGACGAGGTGTGCGTGCGTGTGTGCGTGCGTGCGTGCGTGCGTGTGCGTGTGCGTGTGCGTGTGCGTGTGTGTGTGTGTGTGTAGGTGTAGGTGATGGGGGGTGTTAGAACACTCTGCAAGGGGTCGATCTTGGGAGAGAGGTGCCAAGTTACGGTGGAGATGGTTCTCACCCGAACAGAGAAGAGTAAAGCCCCTCCAGCGTGCACGCACACACACACACACACACACACACACACACACACACACACACACACACCTGCACGTAACGAAAGAGAGAGGGCTGAAAGGTGAGAGCACTGGGCAAAAAGGTGAAGGGAATGAAGAAGCAAAGAAGAAAGGTAGACAGATGAGCAGAAGGGTGGAAATAGATTCAAATTTGTAAAAGATAGAGAAACGGTTGTGATGGAGAGAGTGTGAAAGAATCGGAGGGGAATACTGTGCTCGTTGGCATAACTATATAATTCTCTGTTCCTATTCATTTATCCCTGGCTCAGGTATTAGCTCTCCAGCCATTAAACACTCAGAGTCCCCATCTCCTCTCCTCCTCTCCTCTCCTACAGATCTAATGACTACAACACACTACAACATTTCCCCTGTGAAGCCTTGTCATTAATCTCTATCGCTCCGCCTCTGTTCCCTCTAAAGCCCTATTTCCACTCCGAGATGTGAAGGAGAGTCTGAGGGAATTCTACTTTTCCATTCACATTACGTCCTTGCCTTACCTTTCGTTGTGGCTGGCAACGGGACATTCTTGGGCCGCAGCTCAAATTGACCTTAAATATCAGAGTAGCCACTAGCCAGTAAGCACAAACTATTCAGTTTGAAACTATTCAGCAAGAACATTTTCTTCTAAAACATATTACACTATTGAATGATGCAACAATTCATAAGCATCTATGTGCAGACCGGCTTTGACCGCAAAGCGCTACAGAGTGTGGCGCGGACAGCCCAGTAATACACTAGGGCCAAGCCCCATGCCACCCAGGACCTCTAAATCAGGTGGTGTCAGAGGAAGGCCTGAAAACTGTCAAAGACTCCAGCCACCCAAGCCATAGACCATTCCCTCTGCTACCATGCGACAAACACTACCGGAGCATTGGCTCTCGGACCAACAGGCTCAGAGACAGCTTCTACCCCCAAGCCATAAGACTGCTAAATAACCATACTGCTAAATAGTAAATAAATAAAAATATTCTGTAATGTTTACAGTAAATTACAGGCAACACAGAAGCCAGTAAATTACTGTAGATTTACAGAACCTTTATTGTAACACAAATTTACAGCATATTACTGGAACACCGGACCACAGTATTTCTAAAATTTACAGTGCATTACTGGAAGCACAGTGGCTACTAAACTGTGGCAGATTTACAGTGTAGGTAGCTAACTTCAATGACAGGCAGTGTTTCTGTTACATGTATTTAATATAGGTAAATTATTTCAAAACTTTCAATACCTATTTGTCACGATCGTCATAATAAGCGGACCAAGGCGCAGCGGGATATGAAGACATCTTCTTTTATTAAAGATGACGAAACACGAAACGAACACTTTTACGAAACAACAAACGCCCGTGAAGCTACAAGCGTAAGTGCATACACAAGCTACAAACGTTCAACATAGACAATTACCCACAAACACCTAAAGCCTTTGGCTGCCTTCAATATGGCTCCCAATCAGAGACAACAATAAACAGCTGTCTCTGATTGAGAACCAAATCAGGCAACCATAGACTTTCCTAAACACCTACACTGAACACAACCCCATACCTACTACAAAACCCCTTAAACAATACACACACCCTAAACTAGACAAAACACTCAAACATCCCCCATGTCACACCCTGACCTAACTAAACTAATAAAGAAAATCAACATAACAGAGGCCGGGGTGTGACACTATTCTGTAATTTGCATTTCACTGGCCTTAACTACAATTCATGTTGCCTATTTTGTAAACGTTTAATTAGAATGCATGTATTTTGTATTTTCGATTAAAAATACAGTATATACTTGCAAGTAGCCCTCTTAACTACAACATTATCGGTAACAGTAACATAACCTTGTACTTGCTATGACTGTGGTATATTCTTGTTTACCTTAGTCTAATGCACTGACTGTAAGTCACTCTGGATAAGAAAGTCTGTTAAATGACCAAAGTGTAAATGTAAAAATTAAACCTGGCAAAGCACACTTTGGGTATTGTTCTAATGACCTCCGCCCCCAAACAAGGCCACATTTGATCAAAATACAACTAGTTTGAGATTGGAGCTCATTACAATAATACCCAGCAGTGGTGCTTTGCAAACGCTTTACATGTTGGTCTTTTAGCAGGCGCTCTTGTCCAGAGCGACTTACAGTCAGTGCATTCATCTAAGGTTGATAGAAAACCTCATATCACAGTCATGGCAAGTAAAACATTTCTGTAACTTACTGGGAATGTTGTTGTAGTTAAGACCCACTGTCACTCTGATCTGTCCCCTCTGTACAGGATATTAAATTCTTAGGGCACTTCTACCACATATCAATTCAATTGGTACAGCATTCTCATTAACGGGTGCAACAAATATAGCCACCTACATGGCACATTTAAAAATATGTTAATGAGCCAACAATTCTTTGCCCTCCCACAACATTTTTCCACAATGCACCATCATTCACAGTATGCTGGTGTAAATATACAGCAAAACAGGTAATAAATCACTTTACTGTAAAACTGTATTGTAAAATTGCAGCAATTGCTTTAATCTTTTAGCAGTATTGAGCCCCATTGAGCCCCCATAATGCATTCCTCTTTACAGTAGTGTACTGTAATATAGAATTACGGTAGCTAACTGTGAACGTTTTGCTGTAAATGTACAGCAATTTGTTACAGTGACATATGCACCCTCACATAACACACACTCACATAGCATCTCAACACAAACACACATACATACATACACATTACACACACACTCTCTCACACACACACTTTTACACTCATCATTTGCTGCTGCTACTCTATTCTTCATTTTCCTATTATCATTATCTAGCCTGGCAGGTAGGAGCGTTGGGCCAGTAACCGAAACATTGCTGGATCAAATTCCCGAGCTGACAAGGTAAAAATCTGATGATGTGGATGTCGATTAAGGCAGCCCCCCACACCTCTGATTCAGAAGGGTTGGGTTAAATGCAGAAGACACATTTCAGTTGAATGCATTCAGTTGTACAACTGACTAGATATCCCCCTTTTCCCCCTAGTCACTTTACCCTGCCTTCATGTACATATCTACCTAAAATACCTCGTACCTCTGCACATTGACGTTTAACTATTTCTCACTGTAAATACCTCCATTCTTGTGTATTTTATTCCTCTTGTGTTCATATTTTATTTTTTACTTGTATTCATATTTTTAAACTCTGCATTGTTCGGAAGGGCTCGTAAGCAAACGTTTTACGGTAAAGTCTACAACAGCTGTATTCGACGCATGAGACAAATACAATTTGATTTGAGGAGTGTTGGCTCAACAAGACAATTCTGTTTACAGTGCCCTGCTTCAAATGGGGGTAACTGCTGGGCGAGTGTCGAGACATAGTGTCGAGATGTAGCAAGTACGCAAGTTTACAAGGGAGTAATATGTGTAGCCAATGGTATTTTTACTCCACACATACACACATACTTCTGTAAGGTCCCTCAGTCGAGCAGTGAATTTCGAACACAGATTCAACCACAAAGACCAGGGAGGTTTTCCAATGCCTCGCAAAGATAGTCACCAATCGGTAGATGGGTAAAAATAAAAAAAGCAAACAATGAATATCCCTTTGAGCAAGATATCAATTACACTTTGGATGGTGTATCAATACATCCAGTCGCTACAAGGATATATGCGTCCTTCCTAACTCAGTTGCCAGAGAGGAAAGAAACCACTCAGGGTGGTTTTGTGAGGTGTCTGTTTTTCAAGCTAAACACTCTAATGTACTTGTCCTCTGCTCAGTTGTGCACCGGTGCCTCCCACTCCTCTTTCTATTCTGGTTAGAGACAACTTGCGCTGTTCTGTGAAGGTAGTACACAGCGTTGTACGAGACCTTCAGTTTCTTGGCAATTTCTCACATGGAATAGCCTTAATTTCTCAGAACAAGAATAGACTGATGAGTTTCAGAAGAGTTATTTGTTTTTGCCATTTTGAGCCTGCAATCAAACCCACAAATGCTGATGCTCCAGATACTCAACTTGTCTAAAGAAGGCCATTTTTATTGCTTCTTTAATCAGAACAACAGTTTTCAGCTGTGCTAACATATTTGCAAAAGGGTTTTCTAATGATCAATTAGCCTTTCAAAATGATAAACTTGTATAAGCTAACACAATGTGCCATTGGAACACAGGAGTGATGGTTGCTGATAATGGGCCTCTGCATGTAGATATTCCCTAAAAAATCTGCCATTTCCAGCTACAATAATCATTTACAACATTAACATTGCCTACACTGTATTTCTGATAAAATTTTATGTACAGAAATGTGCTGTTCTTTCAAAAACAAGGATATTTCTAAGTGACCCCAAACTTTTGAACGGTAGTGTATTTTTTGCACATATTTAACCTCTTTTTGGGTAGGTACAAAACTACCTTCATCCTTCCAATCATTTAAAAAGAAAACAGTACCGGTTACCTTCAGACAAGTCCTGTGACACTTATGAGTCGTGAGAGTCTCCCCTTTCCATAGAGTGGTCATAGTAGATTATAGGTCAAACCGTTTGGACGTCCAGACATTTTTCGCAAGAAGACCGAGTTTCTGCATTTCTCATGGTCTGACAAACACTGCTCTAGCTCTGCCACCTATACCGCAAATGCGTACTATAGGTGCGATATCGGCGGATGCTGTGCATTGAGACACATCCAATGCAGAAAAACAGATACCTCTAGCTTAAACTGACAGATTTTGAAGGGGATGTTTTTATTATGTTTCTTATTATGGACTCTAGGGGGTTAATGGACGTGATAGGAGAAAACTGAGGACAACATTATAGTTTCTCCACAATACTAACCTAATTGCCAGAGTGAGAAGAAGGAAGCCTGTATGCAATACAAATATTCCAAAACATGCATCCTGTTTTCAACAAGACACTAAAGTAATACTGCAAAAAATCGTGTCAAAGCATTTCACTTTTTTGTCCTGAATACAAAGTGTTATGCTTGGGGTAAATCGAATACAACTCATTACTGAGTACCACTCTCCATATTTTCAGGCATAGTGTTGGCTGCATATTGTTGTGAATATGTTTGTAATCATTAGGTTTTTCAGGATAAAAAAGAAATGGAATGGAGCTAAGCACAGGCAAAATCCTAGAGGAAAACCTGGTTCAGTCTGCTTTCCACCAGACACTGGGAGATTAATTCACCTTTCAGCAGGACAATAACCGAAAACACAGGGCCAAATCTACATTGGAGTTGCTTCCCACGAAGACAGTGAATGTTCCTGAGTGGCCGAGTTACAGTTATGACATAACATCTGCTTGAAAATCTATAGCAAGACCTGAACATGGTTGTCTATCAATGATCAACAACCAATTTGACGGAACATGAAGAACTTTGAAAAGAATAATGGGAAAATGTTGCACAATACAGGTGTGGAAAGGTTATAGAGACTTACCCAGAAAGACTCATAGTGGTAATCACTGCCAAAGGTCATACTAACAAGAATTGACTCAGAGGGTTGAATACTTATCTAATCAAGATTTATTAGTAATTTACTTTCATATATTTTTGGTATATATGTTTTTACACATTTGGAATTTGTCTTCCACTTTGAGATGACAGAATAATTTGTGGAAATCATTGACAAACAATTTCAATTAAATCTATTTTAATCCCACTATGTAAACCAACAAAATGTGGAAAAAGTCAACGGGTTTGAATCCTTTCTGACTGCACTGTATGTCAAATCAATTGAATGCTAGTGGATGTCTTGAGAAAGAAAAAAATCCCAATTCCCATTGAAGGTCTTTAGACATTAAGGAAATATTTCCTTTCAAATCAACAGAAGAGTGGAACAGGCTTCTGTAGCCTTCAATGTTTTTGCTGTGTGATTCAAATATGTACCTTGATTTCTGAGGAAGTCTGAGGAAGTCATTCCTTATCACCGATTCCCCATCTGACATGAGAACAAACTGTCACACACAGAAACTGTTAAAACACAGTCTAAAAACACTGTTTGTAAACACTTAGACAGTTTAATGTGGTTAGCAGGGGGGAGGAAAGGATGTGTTACATAGTCTGAGGAGAGGAGGGGGAGGAAGGGATGTGTTACATAGTCTGAGGAGAGGAGGGGGAGGAAGGGATGTGTTACATAGTCTGGGGAGAGGAGGGGGAGGAAGGGATGTGTTACATAGTCTGGGGAGAGGAGGGGGAGGAAGGGATGTGTTACATAGTCTGAGGAGAGGAGGGGGAGGAAGGGATGTGTTACATAGTCTGGGGAGAGGAGGGGGAGGAAGGGATGTGTTGTGGTGGTGATGGGCGGTTGGGAGTGGGGTGTTAAACTTTTTCGATTTATTTAGGATAAAGCTAATCTCTACTTTTCGTCTGTCACACATTAGCAGGTGTCTTCTTTCACTCTTCTTTCTCTATACCCTTCTCCCCCTCTCTACGTCTGTCACTCACTTTCCCCCTCTCTTTCTCGCCCTCTCTCTTTCTCTCTCTCCCCACCATTGCCTGTCTACCTCTCTCCAAATGAACATGATAGACACAAAAAAGAAACAACAGCGGAGAAGTGCTGTCAAGAGAGCGAGACCAATAAAGGAAAGGAGAGGAAGAAGATATTAAATCATGCCAGACCGCTCAGTGAATAATTCATAATTCAGTTTTCCTTTTTCCGCTCCTGTCATCCCACCTTCCCTTTTCTCTCTTTGAATCTTTCCATCTACCTCAGTTCTCAGTCAATGCAGAGGGACAGGTGGGTGTGAGAGGTGTGACGCGATTGGGCAGGATGAGGGTAGACAGTTGTAAAGTACATTTAGTCTGTTGGTACAGGACACATTCTGTTGTCCACAGTTAGTATAGAGCTGGCGGTCTGTCCTGTTCTAGGACAGGTGAAGAAACTGTGTAATTGGGGGGTGGGTTGGTGTTTAGAGTATAGAGGGACAGGTGCTCTACCTGGGCCTGCTCTCTCTCTCCTCCATTTCTTAAATTATTGAAGGCGTGGCTAAATTCAGATGCACATGGTGATTGACAGATAGCGACTCATGAAGCGAGGGACTACCATGCAAGCGGATTCTTTTTCTCCCCTTTCTTCTCAACAATTCTTGACTTCTATTCTACATTCAAATCAAATCAAACTTTATTTGTCACATACGCCGAATACTTTACCGTGAAATGCTTACTTGCAAGCCCTTGTCCAACAGTGCAGTTCAAGAAGAGTTAAGAAAATATTTACCAAGTAGACTAAAATAAAAAGTAATAATAAAAAAGTAACACCATAAGAATAACAATAATGAGGTTATATACAGGGGGCACCGGTACCGAGTCAGTGTGCGGGGGTACAGGCTAGTTGAGGTAATTTGTACATTTAAGTTGGGGTGAAGTGATCATAAACAGCGAGTACCGGCAGTGTACAAAAGGGAGGGGGAGGTCAATGTAAATTGTCCGGTGGCGATTTTATGAATTGTTCAGCGGTCTTAAGGCTTGGGGGTCGAAGGAAGCAGGGATTTTTTGTATGGAGGTTAATGAGCGTGTTGAATCTGTTCAACATAAATTTGAATTGCTAATTTGCTACGTGAGGCCTATTTTATTTAATATAAGTGTTCCAATGCTTAGGTTGTTACGAATGTGCTGATATACACTGAGTATACCAAACATTAGGAACACTCCTTCCTAATATTGAGTTGCACACCCTTTCGTCCTCAAAACAGCTTCATTTCGTCGGGGCATAAACTCTACAACGTGTCGAAAGTGTTCCACAGAGATGCTGGTCCTGCCGACTCCAAAGCTTCCCACAATTGTGTCAAGTTGGCTGGATGTCCTTTGAGTGGTGCACCAAACTTGATACACACGGGAAACTGTTGAGCATAAAAATCCCAGCAGCGTTGCAGTTCTTAAAACAAACCAGTGCGCCTGGCACCTACTACCGTACCCAGTTCAAGGGCACTTCAATATGTTGTCTTTCCCATTCACTCTCTGAATGGCACACATACACAATAGATGTATCAATTGTCTCAAGCTTTATAAATCCTTCTTTAACTTGTCTCCTCCCCTTCATTTACACTGATTGAGGTGGATTTTGTGAAGATGGCACTGAAGAACATGGCTGAGGTTTTACATTCTCCCAACCAATTGTGCTATTTTGTTATTTTCTTTGCTTTTTGTGTAACTTATTTTCTTACTTATTGTGTACATAATGTTGCCGCTTATACCTCCTATGATCGAAAATAACTTCTGGACATCAGAAAAGCGATTACTCACCGCGGACTGAAAGAAACTTTTTCCTTTAACGAGTCCGGCGAGTCTGACGAGAAGGATATCCTGCATTCACTGGAACAGGCCCAGATCCACGCCTTTCGCGCAAAGAAAAGATGCCTGGAAAAGGTGCCGCTGCCTTCCATTCTTCTCGCTAACGTGCAATCATTGGATAATAAAATCGATGACCTACGATTAAAATTATCCTACCAACGGGACATTAAAAACTGTAACATCTTATGTTCCCCCGAGACGTGGTGAAGATACGGACAACGTAGAGCTAGTGGGATTTTCCATGTACAGGCAGAACAGAGACGCTACCTCTGGTAAGACGAGGGGTGGGGGTGTGTGTCTTTTTGTCAACAACAGCTCGTGCGCGATGAAGTCTCGAGGTATTGCTCGCCTGAGGTAGAGTACCTTATAATAAGATATAGACTGCACTATCTACCAAGAGAGTTCTCATCTGTATTATTCGTAGCAGTCTATTTACTACCACAAAGCAAAGCTGGCACCAAGACCGCTCTCAACCAACTCTATAAGGCCATAAGCGAAGAAGAAAATGCTCACCCAGAAGCGGCGCTCCTAGTGGCCGGGGACTTTAATGCAAATTTTTACCAGCATGTCACATGTGCAACCAGGGAAAAACAATCCTAGACCCCCTTTACTCCACACACAGAGATGCATACAAAGCTCTCCCCTGTCCTCCATTTGGCAAATCTGACCATAATTCTATCCTCCTGATTCCTGCTTATGAGCAAAAACAAATGCAGGAAGTACCAGTAGCTTGCTCAATATGGAAGTGGTCAGATGACGGTGCTACACTACAGAACTGTTTTGCTACCACAGACTGGAATATGTTCATCCAATGGCATTGAGGAGTACGGCGCTAGAGAGGGTAGTGCAAACGGCCCAATACATCACTGGGGCCAAGCTTCCTGCCATTCAGGACCTATTTAATAGGCGTGTCAGAGGAAAGCCCCTAAAATTGTCAGAGACTCCAGTCACTCAAGTTATAGACTGTTTTCTCTGCTACCGCAAGCGGTACTGGAGCGCCAAGTTTAGGACCAAAAAGCTTCTCAACAGCTTCTACCCCCAAGCCATAAGACTGCTGAACAATTCATTAAATCGCCACCGGACAATTTACATTGACCCCCCCCACCCCTCTCTTTTGTACACTCGCTGTTTGTTTGTTGCCTATGCATAGTCACTTCGCCCCCACCTACATGTACAAATTACCTCAACTAGCCTGTACCCCCGCACACTGACTCGGTACCGGTGCCCCCTGTATATAGCCTCATTATTGTTATTCTTATTGTGTTACTTTTTTATTATTACTTTTTATTTTAGTCTACTTGGTAAATATTTTCTTCTTCTACAACTGCACTGTTGGTTAAGGGCTTGTAAGTAAGCATTTCATGGTGAAGTCTACACTTGTTGTATTCGGCGCATGGGACAAATACAATTTGTTTTGATTTGATTTGATTTACCAAGTGACATCAATAAGAGATCATGGTTTTAATCTGGATTCACCTGGCCAGTCAATATCGTGGAAAGAGCAAGTGTTCTTAAATGCTATGTACACTCAGTGTAAGTGGATGTGTGTGAGATTCCGCCAACTTTAAGAAAAAATATTTCTGCCTGTTGTTCACATGCTAGTCTGCCACCTCATTGGCTAGAATGCACACTGCAACAGCATGCAGGGACAGTGACCGTGTGGTTAGGGATTGGCTGCAGGGTCATCGATCACAACGATAAAATATTTTATTCATCAGGAAGTGGACAGACAGGTCCTTAGAGAGTGGTCTGGTGTTCTGTACTTAGACCTTGCCTGTGTTCGTAATGGCACCCTATTCCTACGTATGTAGAGCGCTACATTCCCTATATAGTGCACTAACCAGATCTTAATTTGATCACCCTGTTGCAGGAGAACTTTCCTGCAATGCAGGACATTTAACACTGTATTTAAGGTTTAAATAGGCTTCTGAAGTTTGTAATTTCCACTTGATTTTCGCTTACGAAAAATGTATCAACCCTTACAGAAATGTCCATTATTTATAATCCACATAATAATTCACATCTCCTGTTGCTGCAGGATCATTTTCTCAAATTAAGATCCTATATCTGTAGGGCTCGTTCGATCAGAGCTATAGATTAGAGCTGCTATTGCGGACGAGACTCATGACCGTTAAAGGACCGTGAATGAGTTTGAGCTCAGTGGTGTTGCCAGACTCTCTATGTTATCGTATTTAATGATATGGTCCCCCCTCAGGCCAAACTGTGTTGGCATGTGGGGGCAAGGGTCAATATGGAGAAATAAAATATGCAATGGTCATAACCAAGCCTGTCATGGAATAGTATGTGTCAGCACTCAGTCCAGCTCATCAATGCTACCACAGGCTGTTGAGAGAATGCAGAGCATTCATCATGCCTCATAAACACTAATCAACCACAACATCTAATGTCACAGAACACTGAGAACATGTGAGTGACTTCACATATTGACATAGCCGGGCTAACTGACTGATAACTTCAGATCTACAAAAAGAAACTGAAAGTGTAATTATCGCTGAAGCACACAAGATACATTGATGCAATTTTATGGCATATTTTTCATTCTTTAGCTTGCCTTTCGTTTTCCCTCTTTCTGTTTTCATCTGTCTGTCTGTCTGTCTGTCTGTCTGTCTGTCTGTCTGTCTGTCTGTCTGTCTGTCTGTCTGGCTGGCTGGCTGGCTGGCTGGCTGGCTCACTCTCTCTCTCTCTCTGTTTGTCTTTCTTCAGGGTTTATATGTAACCAATTGCTTGCTGTGTGTGTGGAAGACTGAGGCACTTGCCTCTAACTAAAACACACTTGTTTTTGACTGTGTGTTTCACTGTGTGTCTGTTGTCGCCCAGAGGCTGTTTCACTTACGTGTGGATCTTTGACATGGAGGGAGATAGAAAGTACACAGACAGATACAAGTTACCTGGAGCTAAACACACACATTAGGACAGGTCTGTATGTCTCAATGTTCCTGTGTGATACACTCCTGATGTAGTGTGTATGTGTGATGTATGCAAGGGCCTAGGGGCCTAACACACAGGGCCTTACTGTATTCTGAGGTATTCACTATATACAACTCCAACTTTAGTGGAAATTGTGCATTGATGTCATGAAAAGCTTTGCGTGAATGGAGGAATCGAACATCAGTAACATGTTGCCTCCAGCGGTCACTGCTCCCTGTTCACCCATGACTGCGTGGCCATGCACGCCTCCAACTCAATCTTCAAGTTTGCAGACGACACTACAGTGGTAGGCTTGATTACCAACAATGACGAGACAGCCTACAGGGAGGAGGTGAGGGCCCTCGGGAGCGTGGTGTCAGGAAAATAACCTCTCACTCAACGTCAACAAAACAAGGGAGATGATCGTGGACTTCAGGAAACAGCAGAGGGAGCACCCCCCTATCCACATCGACGGGACAGTAGTGGAGAAGGTGGAAAGTTTTAAGTTCCTCAGCGTTGAAGTTTGTTCCTCACGGACAAACTTAAATGGTCCACCCACACAGACAGTGTGGTGAAGAAGGCGCGACAGTGCCTCTTCAACCTCAGAAGGCTAAAGAAATTTGTCTTGTCACCCAAAACCCTGACAAACTTTTACAGATGCACAATCGAGAGCATCCCGTCGGGCTGTATCACAACCTGGTACTGCACTGCCCTCAACCACAAGGCTCTCCTGAGGGTGGAGCGGTCTGCACAACGCATCACCGGGGGTAAACTACCTGCCTTCCAGGACACCTATAGCACCCAATGTCACAGGAAGGCCAAAAGATCATCAAGGACTACAACTACCTGAGCCACTGCCTGTTCACCCCGCTCTCATCCAGAAGGAGAGGTCAGTACAGGTGCATCTAAGCTGGGACCGAGAGACTGAAAAACAGCTACTATCTCAAGGCCATCAGACTGTTAAACAGCCATCACTACCAGAGAGAGGCTGCTGCCAACATACAGACTCAAGTCACTGGCCACTTTAATAAATGGATTTAATAAAGGTATCACTAGTCACTTTAAATAATGCCACTTTAATAATGTTTACATATCCTACATTACTCATCTCATATGTATATACTGTATTTTATACCATCTAACATCTGCTAATCATGTGTATGTGACCAATATAATTTGATTTGATTTGAGACAGACCTTGTTGTCTGCACTGCAGCACATAGGTTTAACAGAACACTCACACCTGGTATACACCCGGTATATATATATACATACACACGCACACACACACACACACACACACACACACACACACACACACACACACACACACACACACACACACACACACACACACACACACACACACACACACACACACACACACACACACACACACACACACACACACACACACACACACACACACACACAATCAACCTTACACACACACACACTCAACCTTCCATACACACACACACACACAATCAACCTTACACACACACACACTCAACCTTCCATACCCACAACACAAAGAAAGGCTGAGCAAACAACCTCCTACACATAAACATGTGTAATCAAACGCACAAAGCGCTGAGGAGGATAGAATCACTGACGTCTCTTTGACAAAAGACACAGGCTCCCTTTGAGCCACTCAAAGGTAGATAGTGAGAAAGACAAACTATAGACTACAGAAAGAGAGAGAGATGGGTGGATAAAAAAGAGAGAGACAGGCCTCAGCCTGGAGGCTATATAGTAAAGATGGCCGTTTGCCTCTCTAACAGCAGTTTGTTTGAACCCCTCCATCGCATTGCTCTAACTCTCTGTAGTGACGGCTCTTCTCCTTCATCAGTGTGGGTGCTGAACGCATCCCTAGGGCAGTATACCGTCCACGCTCTGTTCAAAACCTAGACGGGAGAGAGGGGAGGTCCTGGACAGGAGGGGTAACGTCCTCCCCCGCTACCCCTCGCCTCGGAACGTGACCGGGGAAAAAACGCTGATGGGTGGCCATCGCTGCTCCCTTAGTGCTTGGCGTTTAAAACTGCTGCGTCTGCCTCCAACACACACACACACACACACACACACACACACACACACACACACACACACACACACACACACACACACACACACACACACACACACACACACACACACACACACACACACACACGATAACTTATACACACACACAACATGCATACAGACACATGGACCACTCTGTCCCCTTGAGGCGTACCATACTGTATGTACAGTACTGATCACCTGAACCCAGAACAGAGCTGCCTAACTCGTCCTATACACACACACCTTCCACTCCCCTGACTCCTATACAAACTCCCTTAAGACGGTCCCCCCACTCCGTGCCTCACCAACTCTGATTCGGTCATCAGTGGGGTCATTAATTGTGGAGGAAGAGATGGAACAGGGCAGGTGGAGTGGGTGAGCCGAATGTCTGTTCGATTCTGGCGGAGGTGCATCTGGTCTGGGGGGGTGGTTAGATTTTGCTGGTCTAGCATTTCGCCATGCTAGTACTTATGGTGTGTATGCATTGTGTGTCTGTTTTTACATACAGCATCTGTTGTTTGAGAGAGTGCGTGTGTGTGTGTGTGTGTGTGTGTGTGTGTGTGTGTGTGTGTGTGTGTGTGTGTGTATGAGCGTCTATGCACTTGTGTGTGTGTGTGCAAGTCTTTGCAAGTGTGTGCGTGTGCTTTGTGTCGTAAATCCTGTCTGTTTGTCTGGTTTCCCCCTCATTAGCGAGAGGGAGTTAGCACCGTTTGCTTCTGCCGCTGGACCGTGAGATTAGTAATTAACACGGAGACTAACAACAGGAGAAAAAAACAACACCTCAACAAACTCCAACCATCAACCAACTGGTCCGGACAGAGCTGCTGACAGATATAAACCAAACACTGACAAACATGAGGAGGTATGGTGCCTGGGGGGTGAGTGAGTGTATGTGTTTACTGGTGGACAAAGGTGTATAGTGTGTGTGTGTGTGTGTGTGTGTGTGTGTGTGTGTGTGTGTGTGTGTGTGTGTGTGTGTGTGTAAGAGGTACACCTACTTGTTTATCAAAGTCATAAAATGTCCAATAATTATAATTCACATAGCTAATGATTTCCTGTTGCAGCAGGATTATTTTTCTGCTGTAGCAAACTAAGATTCTACATCTGTAGGACTATTTCGATCAAATTTATAGATTAGAGCTGCTGGTGCGGTCATAATTAAACTGAATGTGTTTGAGCTCAGAGGTGTGTTCAAACTGTCTGTGTTATACAGGGGCGCAACTTTGGTTTTAGAAGTGGGGGGGACATAACCTTGCAGGGGATCTGGGGGTCCTCCCTCAGAATTTTCTGGGCATCTAAAGTTAATTTCCTGCATTTCTACAGAATCTAATATGACCCTTTTGGAGTCATTTTGATGTCACTTTTATTGTACATAAGATTAGAATATGTTCCTAAACACTTCTACATGAATGTGGATGCTACCAGGATTATGGATAATCCTGACTGAATCCTGAATAATGATGACTGAGAAAGTTATCTCTGCTCAAACAGGATTATCTGTAATCATGGTAGAATCCACATTAACGTAGAAGTGTTTTGAAGCATATTATATTCGTATTAGCAATAAAAGTGACTCCAAAATGACACAATACATTATTTACCATTCATTTCTATTGGGCACATTATAATATGAAAAACAATCAAAACAAACAGCAAATGCATTCAACACATCTGTAGAGTCACGACCTTGATGTAGTCATTGCATGCTGAATGTGGGCCCAAATACTTAACTTTTTACTACTTTAATACATATTCAAGTGGATTTGTCTCAATAATTTTGCTCCCCTAAATTGGGAGGTCTGTGTACAAAAAATTATGTAATTTCTAAAAGTTTCCCCATCAAATGAAAGCTGTTTGATTTCAAATCCAAACTTTTGGAGTAATTGTCCCAATAATTACGGAGGGCACTGTAAATCATATCATAGGCCTAATTGTACTGTAGAGCTCATTTGTGACCCATTTCAGGAAACTAAGGGTATGTCTCAGGTCACTACTTCACAGGAGAGCCATTTGAACATAAACTTTTTTTTAATCAAAATGTGTTTTTTGGCAGAAATGCCTTCTCGAACATGTGAACCTTCATTTGCCTTAATAGCAAATTTGTATGCCATCTGTAAATTTGATTCAAATGGTTAAATTACGAACCCAGTTGATTTAGCAAAAGAAAAAGTCAGCAACCTTCCCGCTAGCCATGATTGGCTGAGATGAGTGGGCTGCACATGCCGAGAGATAAAATTGGATAGGTCTTCCATATAGCATGCTACTGTCTATTTGAGCTAGTTGGTGTGTCTTGGTAATCCTGTCTAATGCTGCTTTAAAAAAATATATATTGTGTATTAATGTTGGGGATGGGGGCGCTGTTTAGACTATTTATGCTAATTTGGCTAATTTTTTAAACGGCTTCCCACAAAATCCTTGATCGTACAATATGCATATTATTATTATTATTGGATAGAAAACAGTCTATAGTTTCTATAGGAGTTGAAATTTTGTCTCTAAGTGGAACAGAGCCCATTCTACAGCAATTTCCCTGACATGGAGTCAGATTTGAGAAATGTTGGCCACTTTTCTGAAGTCAGTTAAAAGGGCACTGTCGTTGCTATGACTATACGGACACTTCTTACGTCTTCCCCTGGATGCCTTTACGTGATGACGATTCCAACGGGGTCGATTGCGCGTTCACAGGCCCTACAAATGAAAAAAACCTTTAGCTAGCAAGTCTTTTCTTGCTGCGTAACGCGCGTGGAAGACACCGACCCTCTCCTGTTCCAAGCGTTAGTTTAGCCTGTTATATTTCTCCGGTCATCTTTTCACTCGTTATAGGAGTTACAAACATCATAAAGTAGTTAATTTAAAGCGTTTTATAGCAATTTATATCCGTTTAGTGCGATTTTGGGACATTTATTTTTGCAACGATGTGAAAAGTTGGGCACGCTTTTCAGTTCATCCCGAACGCAGTTGACATTTCCACATGGCAAGAGGACAGCTTTCCACCAAAAGACGATTTCTCCCAAGAAAGGATCCTTTGCCCAAGATACTGATGGAAGAACAGCTCAAGGTAGGACATTTTTATTATGATAAATCGTGTTTCTGTCGAAACATTTTAGTGGCTTAGGACGCCATGTTTTTTGACGTAGCTTCGCTTGGCGCAAACTGTATTGAAAAGTAAGGATAAATTAAAAAATGTAATAACGCAATTGTATTAAGAATTAAATTGTCTATCAATCCCTGTCCACCCTATATTTTTTAGTCACGTTTATGAGTATTTATGTATAAGAGTAGATCACTGTCTAAGTGGCGCAAGGACATTTTCTGACCAGCTGAGCTACATTTCACATTGTCTAACCATGATTTTGGTGGCTAAATATAAACATTTTCGATCAAACTGTATATGCATGTTGTAATGTGATGTTACAGGAGTGTCATCGGAAGAATTCTGAGAAGGTTAGTGAAAAAATTAATATCTTTTGGCGATGTTGACTTTTATCGCTCACTTTGGCTAGAATCAATGCTGGGCTGCTAATTGCTATGTGCTAAGCTAATATAACGATTTATTGTGTTTTCGCCGTAAGACACTTAGAAAATCTGAAATATTGTCTGTATTCACAGGATCTGTGTCTTTCGATTCGTGTATGCTGTGTATTTTTACGAAATGTTTGATGATTAGTAGTTAGGTAAACACGTTGCTCATTGTAATTATTCTAGTCCATTTGTGATGGTGGGTGCAATTGTAAACTATGCCATCTACCTGAAATATGCACTTTTTTCTAACAAAACCTATCCCATACCATAAATATGTTATCAGACTGTCATCTAATGAGTTTTTTTGTTGGTTAGGGGCTATAAATATCTTAGTTTAGCCGAATTGGTGATGGCTACTGGTGTTGGTGGACAAATAAAAGATGGTGGATTATGCTAATGTGTTTTTAGGTAATAGATGTACATCTTTACATATTGTGTCTTCCCTGTAAAACATTTTAAAAATCGGAAATGTTGACTGGATTCACAAGATCTGTGTCTTTCATTAGCTGTATTGGACTTTAATGTGTGAAAGTTAAATATTTTAAAAAAATATTTTTTTTGAATTTCGCGGCACTGGTTTTTCAGTGGGGGGGGGGGGGGTGTGCCGCTAGCGCCACGCTGATCCTAGACAGGTTAAAACTGCGTAAGTGTTGCTCTCCACTTTCTGGAGGACTGAGTTTTGAAATCAGTGGAATTTGAGTATGATAGCTAAGTAGATGGAGAAAACACCTGTCTCCGGATTATGCCGTGGCGGAGATTGTGCCGTGGCGGAGATCTTTGTGGGCTATACTCGGCCTTGTCTCAGGATGGTAAGTTGGTGGTTGAAGTATCCCTCTAGTGGTGTGGGGGCTGTGCTTTGGCAAAGTGGGTGGGGTTATATCATTCCTGTTTGGCCCTGTCTGGGGGTATCATCGGATGGGGCCACAGTGTCTCCTGACCCCTCCTGTCTCAGCGTCCAGTATTTATGCTGCAGTAGTGTATGTGTCGGGGGGCTAGGGTCAGTTTGTAATATCTGGAGTACTTCTCCTGTCTTATCCGGTGTCCTGTGTGAATTTAAGTATGCTCTCTCTAATTCGGCACACTGCCTGCCCTCCAGGACGACTACATCACCCGATGTCACAGGAAGGCCAAAAAGATCATCAAGGACATCAACCACCCAAGCTACCATCCAGAAGGCGAGGTCAGTACAGGTACATTGAAGCTGGAACCGAGAGACTGAAAAACAGCTTGTGTCTGAAGGCCATCAGACTGTTAAATAGCCATCACTTGTCAGCTACCACCCGGTTACTCAACCCTGCACCTCAGAGGCAGTAGTCACTTTAATAATGTTTACGTACTGCTTTACTCATTTCATATTATGTATATACTGTATTCTACTGTATTTTAGTTAAAGTCACTCTGACATTGCTCGTCCTAATATTTATATATTTCTTAATTCCATTCTTTTGCTTTTTAGATTTGTGTGTATCGTTGTGAATTGTTAGATACTACTGCAGTGTTGGAGCTAGAAACAAAAGCAATTCACTACACCCGCAATAAAATCAGCTTAATATGTGTATGTGACCAATACATTTTGATTTGGTTGGATTTAAGATGAGGCCTGACAAAGAATTACCTTGGTGTGCATGTATACATTATATTATCTAAGAATAGAATCAGTGATGAAAATATCCTCAAATTAATGCTGCCATTCTGCACCTTAACCTCATAGTCATTGTATCATTTCAAATCCAACATCCTAGTATACAAAGCCAAAACAAATGAACAATTTGCCACTTTCCCAATACTTTTGGAGTCACTGTAATTTTGTATGCAAAAAGTAGACCTAAGCCTTTTGCGTGTTTCAGCAGATACAGAACATTTGTGCAAAGTCTTATGGTGACTCTGGGATGTTTGTCTCATCACATGTCTGCGGGCTCTATACAACACTTCCCAAACTCACTCCCCTTCCCTCCCTCCACTCTCCTCCCCCAGCCAATTGCCCTATCCTCCTCCCATTCCTCCCTCCCATCCCTCCATCCCTGACTGGTTTACAGAAATCCCAGAAAGTCAAGAGGATTGAGGATCCACATGTTTAATGATGTCACAGGCTGATCCACTCCCGTGTCCGCCACGCTCCCCCTCAAATCCCCCACAATACCCAAGTGTGCTCCACGATAAGTCCCATGATACTTCTCAGCCGACCCTCCTTGGCCCAAAGCTTCGTTTTGGCCCTTTTTCAGATTCCTGGATTTAGGAACAGATAAGGGCCAGGTTTGGAGAGGTTAACAGAAGTGAAAAGGTAGAAAATTAAGAAAGAGAGAAAGAAGGAGGGATAGATGGGTGGATGGTATGGGAATCATGTTTTTCACCTTGGAAAACAATAAATTAAACAAAATCAAACAGCTCCTCCATTCTAGAAGACTTTGACCTCCTTAAAATCATTTTTCTAGACATAGTGTGCAGTAAGTAGGAGGAGAGTAACCCTTCAGTTATATGGGGGCTTGGTGAATGTTTGGCTAGCCTATTATGCTAATCCCCTGTTGGACGACTCTAACTCATTCTCGAGTTCCCTTTTACCATAAATCTGACAGAAAAATCATTTGAAATTTGATTCCACAAACACAGCCCACCATTCTCCAGGTGTATGCATCCGTTTTGATGGTTATTCCACCTCATGGTGGTGTAGGGTATTATTTAATTCATTCATTTTCTCCTATGTATTGCACAAAATCCTTCACCTGCCATGTTATTCAGCAGTGGGGTAGGAGGATAAGAGGGGCAGGGCGGAGAGGAGGGGGGAGGAAAAAGAGGAGGTGGGGGAGAGGGGAAGTGGGGAGGGGGAGAGGTGTGGTTGAATTATTGATGATAAGTATTTCAATAGGCTGCACACGTCCCTGCTGATGAGTGAGCTGTCAATCAACTGGGGACCTCACTGCCATTGGAAGAGAGGGGGAGGGTGTGTGATTGGCCAGATTGGGGATGGGGGAAACTGGGGTATTATGTGGATTATGGAAGGCAAATTTTGGATGAACATTAGCTAAATTATGCTGTGGGGCTAAATAATGAGCTAACTAGCTAGCAAGCTTGCTAATGTTAGCTAACTTCAACAAACGAGCTAGGAGGATAGTTTACAAGCTAGCTACCGTTAGTGTTTTCCTGCCATTAATTTTCAAGCTATAAAAAGTTTGTTTTAATTTGTATTGGAACAAAACAACCTTATATTTTGGGTTGTGATGGGGTAACTGCTGTGGGAATGAATGTTATTTATAATGAGGGTTACATGGAGAAAACCAGACCTCTCTGAAATTAAAATGGATGGGCCTCCCTTCTTTACTGTTTTCTTTACTTCTTGGACAGGCCAGAGCCTAGATATGCCATTTTAGAAACTGTTCTTCGTCCTGTAAGCATCACATGGCAATACAGGAATTTTGATAACGCACAGGGCTGCAGTCCAGAAGTTTGTGGGTTCACAGACCACCGTGGACAAGAGTAGGGGTGGAAAAATCTACTTTATTGTAAAAGCATTGCATGAATCTATCATCATATTTGCAGGTCCGAGAATAAATATCCATTTATAAAAATGTCATGCAATTCTACGTCATTTTACATATTAGCAGAATCTTTTCTAATACCAAGCAAATTACTGAAATATCAGGCTAAGAATGGACACAGAGATGGGCATATGTGTTCTTATTGTTATATTTCTCCAATGCCAAATCAGTGTGTCTTGTTTGCAACGAAGCTGTCCCTGTTGGCAAATAATTAAATCTGAGACGTCATTAGGAATCTGAGCATGGTACTTTCAAATGTTAGGCCTACCTTTCCGCCCAAGACAGTAGTCCTACCGATGCAGAAAAATGTAAGCGTTAACTGGTTACTACTCTTCTGCCGTTGCTTAACCCGACGAGAGAAGGTCACAAGTGTTTCCCTAAAAATCTGTCTGGGTTTAAACGTTTTCTATTTTACAGAAGGTGAATAGCTTAAACAATTGATGGGCTCAGCCTCTGAATGTCAAAGTAATGAAACAATGATATCCCCATATGCATCGTCTTTCCCAGGTATTTTACAGATCGTTTCTAGCATTGTGGACCAAAGTGCTGTTATCACTTTATATGATCGTGTCTGCTAAATCTTCTTCAAAATCTGAAACTTTTTACCATTTTATTTAATGAAAGGTAGACCTATGGCATACCCTCTTATACCCCCTAAATTTGAGTCCTGGTTTTAACTTGACAGCCCTTCACTGACACGGAGGTAGACTGTATCAAGAGTGCATGGTCGGTGGAGGAGTTAGTAGACTAATCTATGTATATAGCAGCATATAGCCTACTTTCGTCTGGTTGGCCTACCTTTTATTTCTCAGGAAGGAAGAAGAAGAAATAGGCTCCAACACAAAGTCAAATTAGAGTCTAATTAAGATGAAGATGGTTGAAATGAATTATGCCTACTTGGATTTGCCTTCTTTCAGCCCAACGAGCTGTCCATTTCCGAGGAAATTATGCCGCGACTGCTGCTTCAAGTTTCAGCACCACAATGTAAGTTACTCGAATCTTGCTCATTGTGAGGTCAATAACGCTGATAAATACTTAATGGGAAAGAAACATATTGTTTTTATTCAAATTCTATTATAGTGGTAGCTAGTTATTAACTTCTTGCCACTAGGGGGGTGCCATTTCGACATAGTACAAATTTGTTTCCAAATTAAACTGCCTCGCACTCAATTCTTGCTCGTACAATATGCATATTATTATTACTATTGGATAGAAAACACTCTCTAGTTTCTAAAACCGTTTGAATTATGTCTGTAAGTGAAACAGAACTAGACTTAGAGCAATTCTCCTATGAGGATTTGAAAATGATGAAATCTGCTTGCTGTTCCCAGACCTGTGGATAACTCTCACTGTCTTCTATTAGTTGAGATGCACTGCATACGCCTTCCCCTGGTTGTTAGTGAATAGGGAGTCTTGAAATGGCGTCTCTACATAATTCCCAAAGTTTATAAATTGATTGGGAACGAAGTACCTGATTCTTTTCACCTTCGCTCGGGCGCATTGAGGACCTGGGGACGTTCTTTTGGAACCATCGGTTATAGATCTCAGACATTTCCGGCTGTGTTTTTATTCGATAGAGGTGTTGAAGACATTGTAATGTTGTTATTTTGAACCGAATTATATCAGTTTATGTCAGTATATTGCGATTTTCGGGTATTTATTTCCTTGGCGCTGTAGGAATGTGGGTATCTCTCTCTTTCGTGCTAATGTTTACTGCTAATTGCAACTCTGAAGAGGACGTTCTTCAACCTATCAACGATTCTTTTTGACAAAGGACACTTTTCCCAAGATTCTGATGAGAGTTCATCGAAAAGTAAGAACTATTTATATAGATAGATTAATAGATTTACATATTGTTTTCCCTGTAAAACATTTTACAAATCTGAAATGATGGCTTTATTCACAAGATGTGTATCTTTCATTTGGTGTCTTGGACTTGTGATTTCATGAACATTTTATTATATGATATCCCTGTGGCTTTAGGCTAGGCTATGCTAGTCAGCTTTTGTGATGGGGGGGCTCCCGGATCCGGGTTTGGTAGGCGTTAGAGGTTAAAAGTTGACATCCGGTCTTCCTTCTCATCTTCGCACTCTCCTTCTCAAACAGAACAGAAGATAGGTTATAGGCTAGTCCCTGCACAATATATAGAATTGGACTAGGCCTAATAAATAAAAACATTTGGAAGAATTCTTTGACTCTCCTCCTGAACTGCCACCGTAGGCCTACACAGCACAGCACAGCACAGCACAGCACAGCACAGCACAGCACAGCACAGCACAGCACAGCACAGCACAGCACAGCACAGCACAGCACAGCACAGCACAGCACAGCACAGCACAGCACAGCACAGCACAGCACAGCACAGCACAGCACAGCACAGCACAGCACTAGGCAGCATATAAAAAAGGTTTTGATCAGCAAGAGCAGAGCAGGCCGGGGCTCAGGGTTGTAATATCCATTGTAGTGTGTAATGCAGTTTTATTTAGACCATTCCAGCAGCTATCATATAAACATAACTTTGCTCTATGCTTACATGCACATCATAGCTTATAGCTTATATTCTATGGATCATTTGATTGAGACCAAACTAAATAGCCTATAGGCACACTTGATGTTGGGCGCCCAGTAGAGAATCAGAGATGACGGGCGGCATCTGGCACACATTAATACAGTATATAACCTAAGCAACTAGTTATAAAACACGAAGCATTTTTGAAATTTCATCAATTACAAAATACATGACCCTCCACCTGACTAGATAAAAAAAAAATACTTGACCCTCTCCCATTTTCCTCTAGGTACCCATTCCGTAAATTTTGATCCATTCCTAAGAATGTTGCAATAAGCCCATGAACCATCTAGCTACCTTTAAGCTATTCTCTGCAAGGACATTGTATACATTTTGACCTTTAAAGAGTAGGATGTCAAGTAAAAAACAATAACATTTTGTTTCATCTTTTACTGAAGCAATTTTTCATATCTTCAAAGTTATGTGTTCTAGCTAAGATTCTCTTGGAAAATATATGCTGAAACTCATTTCTCATACATTTCTTATACATGGCAGTACAGTTTTTAGATAGAATGATAAGAAGAGTATTTTTCAACAATCTATGAATAGTCATGGAGTGTTTTTTTGTTCAAATTAAAGCCCCCCAAAATATACTGACTTCATCCCGTGTCTAGAAAAGTAAGTGTAAAGATGTGTAATGATATGTACAGATATAATGATGGTTCTTTGTGCCAGAATAAACCAAGTTGCATGAATCATTGATAGTTATCAGATTACTTTGAAATATATAGTAGAACAACATTTTGTTTGTTGTCTTATTCATGTGACTAGTTTTACACTCTCAAAAAAGTGGTAAATACAACTAATACAACCACTCGGTCACCATTGCAGATCCCTCTGGAGTTAAGGTCTCAATGAACCCCTCTTAGTTCCAAATATAACCTCAAAAGGGTTACATATATATCTCTGTAAATGTTTTTGTAAAAAGCACTACTTTGTTAAAAGTAGTACTTGTGCATGAAGTTGTATGGTTTGTTTAACTTTGCAATCATTGTTTTTTGTTTGACATACATTTTAAAGTGAAAGAAAATCCTGGAAGTTAAGGTGGGATGGAACCTTTGGCACACATCATGATGTCACAATGTGATCTGATTATAATAGACCAATGATTGTGTCATGACGTTGCCTGTTTGGGTACAGCAAGCCCCATCCCCCTCTCCCTGCCACTCCCTGCCTCTCCCTGCCTCTCCCTTTCCTCCTTCAACTAGGTTGCTGTGGCCAGAGAGTCGTTGTAAATTCCTGAGAATCTCCTCATGGACACACAGTATAGCAGAGGGTACACTTTCATAGAGAACAAAGGGATTTCTTCCACCTCACAGAACTTGAGGTACGAACAAATTTCATGTTCTGGGAAAAGTATAAAAGATCGGTCAAGATTCCAGCTATGAACTGGTCCGTTTGTCACAACTTGGGAAACTCACGGGAGACTGTGTGGCTACATTACCATACCGCTGTTTATATTATAGCCTCAGATATGAGGTTTACATCTAATTGTTGTATAAGATGAATGAGTGAATATGATACTGTTTGTATAATTGTGTAATATGATTTTGGACTGTTTAATGAAGAAAAATCCAATCCCTTTTGATTTGAACTAAATCAGAGGACCGGCCCTGAGCCCAGTTAGGGTCAGACATCCTGGGACAGCCCCTTTTTGCAATTCCGAATAAAAACCCAACTTTGAGAAATTATCACTAGACCATGTTTTTCTCCATTAGGAGGGGACGACTGAATCTTTTAACCATGCCACGTGATTAAACTCTTAGACTATCGATACCGACAGAATAAGAACAAGTCTTTGATATTGATTACTAGTCTGCAGCTAGGAATTCGGTATCATTGAACGTGAAGAACGACAACCGCCGAAACACCCATTCTATAACGAATGTCACTCTGAACTATCCCTACTAACCACAACCGAGAGAGAGAGGGAGAGAGATGGACAATTCTACAAAAGACACAAACTTTTCACCAGCGATCAAGACGACACACTGAGCGTAAATATATATATTGATTGCAATTTTTCCAGAATGAGTGAGCGTTCATGTGTAAAGGATTAGCATGTCAATTGTTATAATTATGAACTCTGTAGTGACTTCTTGGTCGACCCCCCCCCATTTCCCCTTTGTCTAACATGCCGCCATGCCGGTTTAGCCCACTAGGGCATATTCTCCTATCATTTCATGTAACCACATTTACCAAGTTTGTTTGTTTGTTTATGCATTTCTGTGAATTACTTAGTTAGTAATAAATAAATGATTTAAGACAATTGATGTATGGATGACTCATAGTGAAGAATGGGTTCGTGCAGATAACCAACAATTTACGATGTTTGGAATGAGACTAACGTGAGGTAAAATAAATAAATCATTAATCAGAAGACTATTGATCAGATATGAAAATATCTGAAAGGTTATATTGGGAAATTATAACTTTGTAATCTGAATACTTTCCCTGGTGCCCCAACTTCCTAGTTAATTAGTTACGTTATTAATCAGTTGATCGCGTAATAACTAATTACAGAGAATCTTTGATAAAAACTATAAGTCTTCAATGTAATGATAGTAAAGACACGACAACTGCTCATTTGGGTAAGGTGGTGGGCTCTAGACCATTATATAGCCATATATATAATATCTTTTAATTAACAGCTGAAACTGTTTTTCTATACAATGCATTGCAGTTTCAGACAGTTTTCAATGCTATTTGTGAAACGATTTTCTGATTTCCCATGGCCACCCCTGACTGGTGCTTAGTCCCCACTCTGCCCCCCACCCCCAAATCATAGAAAGATCCCTGCGGGAGAGGAGTGGTGGAGGAGGAGGTATGTTTCGAGTAGTAGTGGAGCTAAACCTGACTTGAGAGACTGGGAGAGAAAGAGGGAGGATGAAGGAGGAGAGGGGTATGGAGAGGAGTATAGGAAGCGAAACACGATCGGCCTCCTCTCACCTCGAGAGACCCAATGTGCATTTCCTTCTAGACGTCAGTGACAGCTACGACTCAAAAACAAGCTGTCCAGACCAGATTGGAACACTGTGAACTCTGGGAGAAAGAGAAATTAGGAGGGAAAGGTAGAAAAGTGGTAGAAAAGCACTGAGGAAGTTGCTGAGGTGGCAGTTTGTGTGGGATCACCTCTCTCCCTCTCCCCCCCTCTGTTCCTTCAAGGCCTCCCTATGTTACTGTGTGTGTGTGTGCGTTCATGCATGTGTTGGCGTGAGTGTGTCCACGTGCATGCGTGTGTGTGCATGCGTGTGCCCGTGTGTGTGTGTGTCCACGTGTGTGCATTTGGCTAATGGCACCAACTACCTACTGTACGTCAGTCAAACCAAATGGGTCCTACCTGTCAACTCTGGTCGAGGCTACTTAAGTTTATACAGTACTGAGAAGGACTGACATCTTGTATGGTTTAGTCAAGTCTCCATTCAATTTGGTATATCTAAATGTGGAAATTGTAATACAATTTGAGGGAGCTGTCATTATGGATGAGGGCCTACACGTTTAATTGTACCGGTCATTATAATACAACATTAGTCAGACATTGTTCATATGCTGTAGATGTCACTATGATTGTTATGGTCTTTAAAATGAAAATATCACTGTGAAATATATTACAGTATCTCTGCTGTACAGTAAAATTACAGTATTAACTCTGGTGCCAGGATAATGCTGTACATTTACAGTAAAATCTCCCTGAAATCTAAATGTAAAAAAAATAATGCATTTGTACATTAAATAGATTTACTCAAATTGGTGACAATTAAAATGCCAAATACATTTAAACTCAGTTTTTCACAATTCCTGACGTTTAATCCTATTAACAATTCTCTCTTTTAGGTCAGTTAGGATCACCACTTTATTTTAAGAATGTGAAATGTCAGAATAATAGTAGAGAGAATGATGTATGTCAGCTTTTATTTCTTTCATCACTTTCCCAGTGGGTCAGAAGTTTACATACACTCAATTAGTATTGGGTAGCATTGCCTACAAATTGTTTAACTTGGGTAAAACGTTTTGGGTAGCCTTCCACAAGCTTCCCACAATAAATTGGGTGAATTTTGGCCCATTCCTCCTGACAGAGCTGGTGTAAGGTTTGTAGGCCTCCTTGCTCGCACACGCTTTTTCAGTTCTGTCCAGACATTTTCTATGGGATTGAGGTCAGGGCTTGGTGATGGCCACTCCAATACCTTGACTTTGTTGTCCTTTAGACATTTTGCCACAACTTTGGAAGTATGCTTGGGGTCATTGTTCATTTGGAAGACCCATTTGTGACCAAGCTTTAACTTCCTGACTGATGTCTTGAGATGTTGCTTCAATATATCCACATAATTCTCCTACCTCATGATGCCATCTATTTTATGAAGTGCACCAGTCCCTCCTGCAGCAAAGCACACCCACAACATGATGCTGCCACCCCCATGCTTCACGGTTGGGATAGTGTTCTTCAGCTTGCAAGCCTCCCCCTTTTTCCTCCAAACATAACGATGGTCATTGTGGCCAAACAGTTCTATTTTTGTTTCATCAGACCAGAGGACATTTCTCCAAAAAGTACGATCTTTGTCCCCATATACAGTTGCAAACCGTAGTCTGGCTTTTTTATGGCAGTTTTGGAGCAGCGGCTTCTTCCTTGCTGAGCGGCCTTTCAGGTTATGTCGATATAGGACACGTTTTACTGTGGATATAGATACTTCTGTACCTGTTTCCTCCAGCATCTTCACAAGGTCCTTTGCTGTTGTTCTGGGATTGATTTGCACTTTTCGCACCAAAGTACGTTCATCTCTAGGAAGCAGAACGTGTCTCCTTCCTGAGCGGTATGACGTCTGCATGGTCCCATGGTGTTTATACTTGCGTACTATTATTTGTACAGATGAACGTGGTACCTTCAGGTGTTTGGAAATTGCTCCCAAGGATGAATCAGACTTGTGGAGGTCTACAATTGTTTTTCTGAGGTCTTGGCTGATTTCTTTTGATTCTACCATGATGTCAAGCAAAGAGGCACTGAGTTTGAAGGTAGGCTTTGAAATACATCCACAGGTACACCTCCAATTGACTCAGATTATGTCAATTAGCCTATCAGAAGCTTCTAAAGCCATGACATAATTCTCTTGAATTTTCCAAGCTGTTTAAAGGCACAGTCAACTTAGTGTATGCAAACTTCTGACCCACTGGAATTGTGATACAGTGAATTATAAGTGAAATAAACTGTCTGTGAACAATTGTTGGAAAAATACTTGTGTCATGCACAAAGTAGATGTCCTAAACGATTTGTCCAACCAACTTGCCAAAACTAAAGTTTGTTAACAAGAAACTTTTACATTATGTTGTAGTTTACCAATAAACTGGTCTGACAATGAAGGGGACATACTCGGTATTCATATCCCTAAAGAAAGAAATGATCTCACCACAATACATTTTAAAAGGAATTTAACAAAAATAAATAAGATCTTGTTACCATGGAAAGGAAAATACCTGTCTATTTGAGGAAAAATCACCCTGATTAACTCTTTAGTCATATTAAAGTTGACCTATTTTCTTATGGCCCTGCATACACCTAACAACTTTTTTTTTAAATGATATGCGTAAAGAATATTCCATTTTATTTGTAAAGGCAAGCCAGACAAAATTAAATGGGCCTATTTATATAATTAATATGAATTCGGAGGACAGAAATGATTAAATATTAAAGCATTAGATCTCTCACTAAAGGCTTCAGTCATACAAAAGCTTTACTTAAACCCAAACTGGTTCTCTAGCAGATTATTAAGAAAAGCTCACACTATGGCCTTTTCCATTTTTTCAGATTACAACCTCTCACTTTCAGTTATTTGAAATTGAAATAATCTCCAAAATATCGCTCGTTTTAAAATATGCTATAGAAAGTTGATTGCAATTTCAGTTTAATCCACCAGAAAAAAACAGAACAGATGTTACAACAAATATTATGGTTAAACTCAAATATACTAATTGTTTAAAAAAATTGGGGGGGATTTGTTTAAAAAAAATATATAATCTTTGTAAATTACGTCATCAATAGGACTGGTGGAGTTATGTCACATATGCAGCTAACACTAATATATGAAAATGTCTGCTCTATCCAAAATTACAACCAACTAATTGCAGCATTACTGCAAGAATGGATGAAGCAAGTGGAAGGGGGAGAAAGTAAGGAACTTCACTGTCGGCTCTGCATTAAAGACCAAAATTAGTTAAAGAAAATTGTCATAAGGAAAAAAGTATACTAGTTTCTTTTCAGGACCCAAAAAATGACAACTGCCAGGTTTAGGAATGTCTGAAGAATTGCAACATTTACCTGGTGTTAACTCTGCAAATAGCACTGCTGGGTGATCTGAAAAGTCAATTGATCAGTAGTATAATAATACTTTGAGCAAAAATGTTTATCTTTAATTAACAATCTGTAGAAACTATGAGAATAGAAAGTTTCAGAATTTTTGTGAAACATCACAGCAGAGTTGAAAAATATATGGCAAATAAGAATCAAAACTGGATGGTGTTCAGGGTAGCTGAAGGATTGCACTAAAATCAAACAAAATATAACTAATGAACTGTAAAATATACTGTGTCCATAAACTGTATATAGTATGTATAAGCTGTTATTAGAAACCAAACGGTTGTTGTTCATTAGTTCACTCCAATAATTGGAGGTTTGGTAGGGTTAGAGGAAAATAATAAAGTAAAATATATTTACCAAAAAAAATAATATATATATATATATATAGTACCAGCCAAAAGTTTGGACACACCTACTCATTCAAGGGTTTTTCTTTATTTGTACTATTTTCTACATTGTAGCATAATATTGAAGACATCACAACTATGAAATAACACTTATGGAATCATGTAGTAACCAAAAAAGTGTTAAGGAAATCTAAATATATTTTATATTTGAGATTCTTCAAAGTAGCCAACCTTTGCAATGATGACAGTTTTGCACACTCTTGGCATTCTCTCAACCAGCTTCATGAGGTAGTCATCTGGAATGCATTTCAATTAACAGGTGTGCCCTGTTAAAAGTTCATTTGTGGAATTTATTTCCTTCTTACTGCATTTGAGCCAATCAGTTCTGTTGTGACAAGGTAGGGTTGGCATGTAGAAGATAGCCTTATTTGGTAAGAGACCAATCCATATTATGTCAAGAACAGCTCACATAAGCAAAGAAAAATGACAGTCCATCATTACTTTAACCTTTTCATACATGAGTTCCAAATATTTTTAACCATCGCCCTAGCGTGAGTTTTTTTTGCACGTGATGTTAGAATACACTCACCATTCCAAAATGTGATTGTTACGCCACAGGACATTTACGTTTTTATTTTCTAAAAACGGTTTGAATTGAGGTGCGTTCCGCCTCATTAATTCACATAAAAGTAGGCCTTTTCACTTTTGCGGACAATTTATTTAGGGGGAATTTCTGACCCGGACAAAATTCCCCAAGCACTTCCCAATTGTTTGTGCAGTTCAAGTCTGCAGACATTTGCGCATCTCCCTGTTACGTCTGCCCTCCTCCTCTTGGGATGAAGAGGAGGAGTAGGGATTGGACCAAAGCGCAGCGTGATAGTTTGACATAATGAATTTATTAAAGAAAAGACGAAACACGATAAACACTTGAAATGATTACCAAAATAACAAAACGACGTAGACAGACCTGAACTATGAGCACTTACAAAATGACGAAGAACGCACGAACAGGAACAGACTACATACACGAACGACAAAACGAAACAGTCCCGTGTGGTGCACATACACAGACACGGAAGACAACCACCCACAAACAAACAGTGTGAACAGCCTACCTTTATATGGTTCTCAATCAGAGGAAAACGTCAAACACCTGTCCCTGATTGAGAACCATATAAGGCTAATTACAAACGACCTAAACATAGAAACACAAAACATAGAATGCCCACCCCAACTCACGTCCTGACCAACTAAACACATACAAAATAAACAGAAAACAGGTCAGGAACGTGACACTCCCGTCAGAACAGCATCTGCACACACGTGTTCACATTTTCAGTCTGGTGCCAGCATCGCAGTCATTGTTCTTTTCATTACTAATAATAACCTTGGAAATGTGTGCTCACTGTATGTAGCTCACTGTATGTATGTAGCATAATATATTTGTGTATATTCCTTATAACCGCAGACACCGCAAGGTAACTTTACTGATTTCATTTTCATTTTTCATTTTCAGAAACCACACACACAAACAGTATTTGCCAATATAAAAGCTGGAACTGGAGCTGGACATCTTTCGAGCTGAAGATTGAGGCCAGCTTTTATACGCTAGCGTACACTCCTTAACAGATTTACTGGATGAAAACACAGCAAGAAAACACAGGCCAATATGTAATAGTCGTCTATTTTATTGCAGTATTGGTGGTGGTTGGTTGAACAAACACAGGATCTGTGCTCCAGGATTCTCTTAGGGAGTTCTTCTTTTCTATCCCCATGAGAAGGACTGTCACCAGGAAGGTATACATTTCACTAATTGTGGTTGTCACCCATCTAGCAAGTTCCCCCCTCACTCCTGGGGCTCTCTCTTCTCCTGTAACTCCAAGGCATAGTGATTGGTCTCTTCTACTATGTCTCCCATTAGCTCATCTGTCAGAAACAACTTGAAGCACTCTGCCTCAGATGGAAATGGCAAGGGGCTTTGCATTCCAGACTGGGACTCAGCAAAGCAAACAGCAGGGCCAGGAGAGGTGAAATGGCTGGTGGCCTTCCAGCTACCCCAGAACTCCTGTACTTCATCCACTGTCGGTCTTCCTCCATCAACACCAGCATCTTCAAAGGGACCTGGGACGTCGTCAGTGGACAAGGGGTCCTCAGATTCAGGGTTCTCAATGGCTACAAGGTTGGAGAGCTTCTCCTCACTGTCACTGTCACTGTCAGAATCTGATTCCCGACTTTCATTTTCAGACTCATTGTCATAATTGTTTAAAAATCTCCAGAATATGTGCATTTGTTAGTTATCTCCTTTTAAAAGACATTGCTAATGCTACAGCTTAGCACACTAGCTACATAAATAAACAACAACACTGAATGGCTCAGAGTGGGAGTGAGAGGTTACGTGATTGACTGCCGGCACGCGCCACTTACATCAATAAATCACTATCAGAATTTTTTTTGTGTGGTAATTATTTATATATTTACTGTTTTATTCACATGTTTTCAAGTACTGATGACAAAACATGTATTCCGATTCTTGCATAGATTGTAATGGACATGTATTCTGTGTGTAAAATCTTTTTTTAAAGTTAGTACTGATTATGATGAGCTAAGCTAATTCCAGCTATGTGTGGAGCCATGTTTGCTGACATACAATGCATTCTCTGGGTTTCACGTAATACTCTGTTGGAACAAGGATGTTATAACAAAATGAGTTCACTCATTTTTCGAGAACTTCCGGAAGTGAATGGTGGGATGTAAACGATGGTAGATAACACACCCCCTTCATCATGCATACTGTAAATAGACCAAACTCATCTTGTCTCCTATTAGTGTCTCCTATTATTATCTTTGGTTTCTGTGAAAAAACAAACATGCCTGCGCACAGAAACTGCCCATTGTCAGATTACTTTTGATTTCTAAGTGTTTTACTCAATTATTTCGATCAATGGTGAGCTCACCCATGATGTGATTAATTATAAATAGTAATTGCTTTTAGCTAATTCATATTGTAAACTAAACTAAACCTTTTTCAGGACCCTGTCTTTCAAAGATAATTTGTAAAAATCCAAATAACTTCACAGATCTTCATTGTAAAGGGTTTAAACACAGTTTCCCATGCTTGTTCAATGAACCATCAACAATTAAAGAAAACATGCACCTGTGGAACAGCTTACAGACAGTAGGCAATTAAGGTCACAGTTATGAAAACTTAGGACACTAAAGAGGCATTTCTACTGACTCTGAAAAACACCAAAAGAAAGATGCCCAGGGTCCCTGCTCATCTGTGTGAATGTACCTTAGGAATGCAACAAAGAGGCATGAGGACTGCAGATGTGGCCAGGGAAATAAATTGCAATGTCTGTACTGTGAGACGCCTAAGACACGCTACTGGGAGACAGGACGGACAGCTGATTGTCCTCGCAGTGGCAGACCACGTGTAACAGCACCTGCCCAGGATCAGTACATCTGAACATCACACCTGCGGGACAGGTACAGGATGGCATCAACAACTGCCCGAGTTACACCAGGAACGCACAATCCCTCCGTCAGTGATCAGACTGTCCGCAATAGGCTGAGAGAGGCTGGACTGAGGGCTTGTAGGCCTGTTTTAAAGCAGGTCCTCACCAGACATCACCGGCAACAACATCGCCTATGGGCACAAACCCACTGTTGCCGGACCAGACAGGACTGGCAAAAAGTGCTCTTCACTGACGAGTCACGGTTTTGTCTCACCAGGGGTGATGGTCTTTCTCGAGTTTATCGGGCAAAGGAATGAGCGTTACACCGAAGCCCGTACTCTGGAGCGGAATCGATTTGGAGGTGGAGGGTCCGTCATGGTCTGGGGCAGAGTCTCACAGCATCATCAGACTGAGCTTGTTGTCATTGCAGGCAATCTCAACGCTGTGTTACAGGGAAGACATCCCCCTCCCTCGTGTGGTACTCTTCCTGCAGGCTCATCCTGACATGACCCTCCAGCATGACAATGCCACCAGCCATACTGTAGTGTGGGATTTCCTGCAAGACAGGAATGTCAGTGTTCTGCCATGGCCAGCAAAGAGCTCGGATCTCAATCCAATTGAGCACGTCTGGGACCTGTTGGATCGGAGGGTGAGGGCTAGGGCCAATCCCCCCAGAAATGCCCGGGAACTTGCAGGTGCCTTGGTGGAAGAGTGGAGTAACATCTCACAGCAAGAACTGGCAAATCTGGTGCAGTCCATGAGGAAGAGATGCACTGCAGTACTTAATGCAGCTGGTAGGCCACACCAGATACAGACTGTTTCTTTTGATTTTGACCCCCCCTTTGTTCAGGGACATATTTTTCCATTTATGTTAGTCACATGTCTATGGAACTTGTTCAGTTCATGTGAGATTTGTGAATCTTGTTATGTTCATACAAATATTTACACATGTTAAATTTACTGAAAATTAACGCAGTTAACAGTGAGAGGACGTTTTTTGTTTGTTGCTGTGTTTAGTTTCTGTCAGCCGAGAGTTATACAAATATGACCGCTTCTGTTACGTCAGTCTTTCCCCAGTTAGCGCTAGGACAAATGTAGCCTACATTTTTCCAGTTTGGATGATTGTGTTATGCTGTAGATACTTCTGTGAATGTCTGAATACTGCATCCAAAAATGAACTGGTCACATTCTGGACATAACTTCGTAAGGACTGTGTTTGTGCAATATGTTTCTGAAATAACAGTGTGGCCAGCTCAAATGCTGATCGCATACCGAAACTGGACGTTCTCAATAAGCGTTCTAATTACACCAGTTTGATCATATGCTACAGGGACCACTGTAGAAGGATCACACACCCGTTTATTGGTATGTATGAAAAGGTTAAGACATGAAGGTCAGTCAATCTGGAATATTTCAAGACCTTTGAAAGTTTCTTCAAGTGCAGTCGCAAAAACCATCAAGCACTGTGATGAAACTGGCTCTCATGAGGACCGCCACAGGAATGGAAGACCCAGAGTTACCTGCAAAGGAAATTGCAGCCCAAATACATGCTTCACTGAGTTCAAGTAACAGACACATCTCAACATCAACTGTTCAGAGGAGACTGCGTGAATCAGGTCTTAAAGGTCGAATTGCTGCAAAGAAACCACTACTAAAGGACACCAATAAGAAGAAGAGACTTGCTTGGGTCAAGAAACACGAGCAATTGACATTAGACTGGTGGAAATGTGTCCTTTGGTCTGGTGAGTCGAAATTAGAGATTTTTGGTTCTAACCGCCATGTCTTTGTGAAACTTTGAGTAGGTGAACGGATGATCTCTGCATGTGTGGTTCCCACCATGAAGCATGGAGGAGGTGTGAGGGTGATTTGCTGGTGACACTGTCCGTGATTTATTTAGAGTTCAAGGCACATTTACCCAGCATGGCTACCACAGCATTCTGCAGCGATACGCCATCCCATCTGGTTTGCGCTTAGTGGGACTATCATTTGTTTTTCAACAGGACAATGACCCAACACACCTCCAGGCTGGGTATGGGACTAAATGGAATGAATGCCAGCCATTACAATGAACACATCCTCCTATAGCTCCTCCCACCAGCCTCATCTCTTTTCACGTATCCTTGCGCTGCTCTTCATGCTTTGTGTGTGTCTCCTTGATGCTCTTCATGCTCTGTGATTTTATTGTCATCACTTATTCATAGCTCTTCTCTCTCACACAAGGCCACTTAAGCCTATTGTCACTACAAGGAGTTTGAGCGGTACTGATCTGTGTGTGAGTGTCATGCCTGAGACTGCAGTAGAGTGAATTGTGAAGGTGATGTTCTATCTGTGATACTGACCTGTGCAATGTGAACTGTATGTCTGCTGGAAGACTGCAAACATTTATGTGGCTATTTCTCTTTCTTTCTTTCTCTCTCTCGCTCTCGCTGCCTGTATGTGTGTATCTGTGTCTGCAGAGGGATGTCTGAGAGTCTTGGTAAAGATAGGAAGAGTAGGGAAGGAGGAGACGGCCAGGACCAGATCAATCAACCAATAGAGAGATATAAATACCAGTCCCTCCTCTTTCTCTCTGTCTGTGTGTGTCACTATACCTGTCACACACACACACACACACACACACACACACACACACACACACACACACACACACACACACACACACACACACACACACACACACACACACACACACACACACACACACACACACACACACACACACACACACACACACACACACACACAAATAATGACATTCCTCTGCTATGAGACTTGAAACTGAGCATAGGTGCATCATGTTTCCATTGATCATCCTTGAGATGTTTCTACAACTTTATTGGCGTCCACCTGTGGCGAATTCAATTGATTGGACATGATTTGGAAAGGCACACACCTGTCTATATAAGTTCCCACAGTTGACAGTGCATGTCAGAGCAAAAACCAAACCATGAGGTCGAAGGATTGTGTTGAGGCACAGACCTGGGGAAGGGTACCAAAAAATGTCTGCATCATTTAAGGTCCCAAAGAGCACAGTGGACTCCAAGTTTGGAACCACCAAGACTCTTACTAGAGCTGTCCTCCTGGCCGAAGTGAACAATCGGGGGAGAAGAACCTTGGTCAGGGAGGTGATCAAGAACCCAGTGGTCACTCTGACAGAGCTCCAGTGTTCCTCTGTGAAGATGGGAGAACCTTCCAGAAGGACAACCATCTCTGCAGCACTCCACCAATCAGGTATTTATGGTAGAGTGGTCAGATGGAAGCCTCTCCTCAGTAAAAGGCACATGACGGCCCGCTTGGAGTTTTCCAAAAGGCACCCAAAGGACTTTTAGACCATGAGAAACAAGTCTCTGGTCTGATTGAACACTTTGGCCTGAATGCCAAGAGTCAGGTCTGGAAGAAACCTGGCACCATCCCTACGGTGAAGCGCGGTGGCAGCCTCATGCTGTGGGGATGTTTTTCAGTGCAGGGACTTGGAGACTAGCCAGGATCGAGGGAAAGATGAACGGAACACAGTACAGATAGAGCCTTGATGAAAACCTGCTCAGTGCTCAGGACCTCAGACTGGGACAACGGTTCACCTTCCAACAGGACAATGACCCAAAGCACTCAGCCAAGACAATGTAGTAGTGGCTTCGGGACAAGTCTTTCAATGTCCTTGAGTGGCCCAGCCAGATACGGACATGAACCCAATCGAACATCTCTGGAGAGACCTGAAAGAGAGAGACACTCCTCCATCCACCCTGACAGAGTTTGAGAGGATCTGCAGAAAATAATGGGATAAACTCCCCAAATACAGATGTGCCAAGCTTGTAGCATCATAGCCAAGAAGACTTGAGGCTTTAATTGCTGCCAAAGGTGCTTCAATAAAGTACTGAGTAAAGGGCCTGAATACTTATGTAAATCTTTCTCTTTCTCTCTCATCATCACACTCTCTCTCATTCTATCTCATTATTTCTCTCTCCATCACACTCTCTCTCTCTCTCTCTCCATCACTCTCTCTCTCTCTCTCTCCATCTCATTCTTTCTCTCTCCATCTCATTATTTCTCTCTACATCACACTCTCTCTCATTCCATCTCATTCTATCTCTCTCATTCCCATTCTATCTCATTCCCATTCTCTCATTCTATCTCTCTCATCCTATCTCATTCTATCTCTCTCATTCCCAATCTATCTCTCTCATTCCCATTCTATCTCATTCTATCTCTCTCATTCCCATTCTATTGCTCTCATTCCCATTCTATCTCTCATTCCCATTCTATCTCTCTCATTCTATCCCATTCTATCTCATTCTATCTCTCTCATTCCCATTCTATCTCATTCTATCTCTCTCATTCTCTCTCTCATTCCCATTCTATCTCATTCTATCTCTCTCATTCCCATTGTATCTCATTCTATCTCATTCTCTCTCTCTCCTTCTATCTCTCTCATTCCCATTCTATCTCATTCTATCTCTCTCCTTCTATCTCTCTCATTCCCATTCTATCTCATTCTATCTCTCTCATTCTCTCTCTCATTCCCATTCTATCTCATTCTATCTCTCTCATTCTCTCTCTCATTCCCATTCTATCTCATTCTATCTCTCTCATTCCCATTGTATCTCATTCTATCTCATTCTATCTCTCTCCTTCTATCTCTCTCATTCCCATTCTATCTCATTCTATCTCTCTCCTTCTATCTCTCTCATTCTATCTCTCTCCTTCTATCTCTCTCATTCCCATTCTATCTCATTCTATCTCTCTCATTCTATCTCTCTCATTCTATCTCTCTCATTCTCATTCTATCTCTCTCATTCTATCTCTCTCATTCTATCTCTCTCATTCCCATTCTATCTCATTCCCAATCTATCTCTCTCATTCTATCTCTCTCATTCCCAATCTCTCTCATTCCCATTCTATCTCTCTCATTCCCATTCTATCTCTCTCATTCCCAATCTCTCTCATTCTATCTCTCTCATTCTATCTCTCTCATTCTATCTCTCTCATTCTATCTCTCTCATTCTATCTCTCTCATTCTATCTCTCTCATTCTATCTCTCTCATTCTATCTCTCTCATTCTATCTCTCTCATTCTATCTCTCTCATTCCCAATCTATCTCATTCTATCTCTCTCATTCTATCTCTCTCATTCCCAATCTATCTCATTCTATCTCTCTCATTCCCAATCTATCTCATTCTATCTCTCTCATTCCCAATCTATCTCATTCTATCTCTCTCATTCTATCTCTCTCATTCTATCTCTCTCATTCCCAATCTATCTCATTCTATCTCTCTCATTCCCAATCTATCTCATTCTATCTCTCTCATTCTATCTCTCTCATTCTATCTCATTCTATCTCATTCTATCTCTCTCATTCTATCTCATTCTATCTCTCTCATTCTATCTCTCTCATTCCCATTCTCTCTCATTCTATCTCTCTCATTCTATCTCTCTCATTCTATCTCTCTCATTCTATCTCTCTCATTCTATCTCTCTCATTCTATCTCTCTCATTCTATCTCTCTCATTCTATCTCTCTCATTCTATCTCTCTCATTCTATCTCTCTCATTCTATCTCTCTCTCATTCTATCTCTCTCTCATTCTATCTCTCTCTCATTCTATCTCTCTCTCATTCTATCTCTCTCTCATTCTATCTCTCTCTCATTCTATCTCTCTCTCATTCTATCTCTCTCTCATTCTATCTCTCTCTCATTCTATCTCTCTCTCATTCTATCTCTCTCTCATTCTATGTCTCTATCTCTCTCCCATTCTATGTCTCTATCTCTCTCCCATTCTATGTCTCTATCTCTCTCTCATTCTATGTCTCTATCTCATTCCCATTCTATGTCTCTATCTCATTCCCATTCTATGTCTCTATCTCATTCCCATTCTATGTCTCTATCTCATTCCCATTCTATGTCTCTATCTCATTCCCATTCTATGTCTCTATCTCATTCCCATTCTATGTCTCTATCTCATTCCCATTCTATGTCTCTATCTCATTCCCATTCTATGTCTCTATCTCATTCCCATTCTATGTCTCTATCTCATTCCCATTCTATGTCTCTATCTCATTCCCATTCTATGTCTCTATCTCATTCCCATTCTATGTCTCTATCTCATTCCCATTCTATGTCTCTATCTCATTCCCATTCTCTCTCTCTCTCTCTCTCTCTCTCTCCTCTCTCTCTCTCTCTCTCTCTCTCTCTCTCTCTCTCTCTCTCTCTCTCTCTCTCTCTCTCTCTCTCTCTCTCTCTCTCTCTCTCTCTCTCTCTCTCTCTCTCTCTCTCTCTCTCTCTCTCTCTCTCTCACTATTCTCTCTCAGCTGTTGAAAGTGGTCTGCTTGATCCTCTTAAAGGGTTCTAGTCCCTGACTGAGACAATCCCCCCTAACACACACACACACACACACACACACACACACACACACACACACACACACACACACACACACACACACACACACACACACACACACACACACACACACACACACACACACACACACACACACACACACAATATGTGTTTGATCGACAGGTCTACTGTTGCCCAACGGCTCGCCTGAATCCGGTGGCTTTGGCCCCGTGCAGCCGACTCTCATCCAGGACTGATCCTCATCCAGAGAGAGGGAGGGAGGAAGAAAGCAGAGCAGGAGAGGAAGAGGACAGGAATACCACGAGGAGGGATTTGACAGTCTCCATCCGCTTTCACAGCAAAATGAACGCTCCCTCACCTCTCCCACCCTGCTCCCTCACTTCCAGCCTCACCCTTGCCTCCGTCATGCCATGCCAGCCAAGTGTTTCAACCTATTGTGTGAATGTGTGTCTGAGTATGTTACAATAGCAGTCAATCAATCAAATGTATTTATAAAGCTCTTCTTACTTCAGCCAATGTCACAAAGTGCTGTACAGAAACCCAGCCTAAAACCCCAAACAGCAAGCAATGCAGATGTAGAAGCACGGTGGCCAGGAAAACCTTCTTAGAAAGGCCGGAACCTAGGAAGAAACCTAGAGAGGAACCAGGCTCTGAGGGGTGGACAGTCCTCGTCTGGCTGTGCCGGGTGGAGATTATAACAGAGCATGGCCAAGATGTTCAAATGTTCATAGATGACCAGCAGGGTCAGATAATAATAATCACAGTGGCTGTAGAGGGTGCAACAGGTCAGCACCTCAGGAGTAAATGTTAGTTGGCTTTTCATAGCCGATCATTCAGAGTTAGAGACAGCAGGTGCGGTAGCAAGGTAGCACGTCCGGTAAACAGGTCAGAGTTCCATAGGCGCAGGCAGAACAGTTGAAACTGGAGCAGCAGCACGACCAGGTGGACCGGGGACAGCAAGGAATCATCAGGCCAGGTAGTCCTGAGCCATGGTCCTAGGGCTTAGGTCCTCTGAGAGAAAGAGAGAAAGAAAGAGAGAGAGAGACAATTAGAGGGAGCATACTTAAATGCATTGGTGGCACCTTAATTGGGGAAGATGAGCTCGTGGTAATGTCTGGAACGGAGTAAGTGGAATGGTATCAAATATATCAAACACATGGTTTCCATAGTGTATGTTTGATGCCATTCCATAATCTCCGTGCCAGCCATTATTATGAGCCATCCTCCTCTCAGTATCCTCCACTGGGCTGCGTATATAGTCTGAGCGTGTGTGTGTCTGTGTTCCAGTGGGCCGCCCTAGCAGAGATCCACCACTCTATGCCCTCAGGGCAGGCGGTGTGGGGTGGAGTGGAACAAACTGAGGCTACATTACAGTGAACCAAGCCCTGATGTAAACCTGTAAAGACCATTCATAACGGAGCTTATTGGTTGATTCCAATTTAACTTTGCCCATCATTTGTTACTGAAACGCTTCCTGATTTATACTGTCGGTCTCTGGATATAAACTCAGCAAAAAAAGAAACCTCCTCTCACTGTCAACTGTGTTAATTTTCAGCAAACTTAACATTTGTAAATATTTGTATGAACATAACAAGATTCAACAAGTGAGACATAAACTGATCAAGTTCCACAGCAACTAACAGAAATTGAATAATGTGTCCCTGAACAAAGGGGGGGGGGGGGGGGGGGGGGGGGGGTCAAAATCAAAAGTAACAGTCAGTATCTGGTGTGGCCACCAGCTGCATTAAGTACTGCAGTGCATCTCCTCCTCATGGACTGCACTCCTCATGGACTGCTGTGAAATGTTACCCCACTCTTCCACCAAGGCACCTGCAAGTTCCCGGACATTTCTGGGTGGGGAATGGCCCTAGCCCTCACCCTCCAATCCAACAGGTCCCAGACGTGCTCAATGGGATTGAGATCTTCACTGGCCATGGCAGAACACTGACAGTCCTGTCTTGCAGGAAATCACACACAGAATGAGCAATATGGCTGGTGGCATTGTCATGATGGAGGGTCATGTCAGGATGATCAGGTCATGAACACCCAAGGAGAGAGAGAAATAAAGAAAATAGAAAGAGGGAGAGAAGGTCATGGAGAGACCGAATCAGACACAGAGACGGAGAGAGAGAAAGATTTTGTGAAAGTAGGAGTTGGAGGGGTAGAGCACAGAGGCTCATCATCTAAGCCTGCTCACCCTGTTTCGGTGGTTTGTGTAAAGCCTCTCCATGGATCCAGTTCACACTAAATCTTCCGGTGTCTGTGTGCTTAGCTGGGCTAAAGCTCTACAGCAGGGTTAGACCCAATACACAGCCCTGTAGAAGCTCCACGGAAGACATCTGAGACAGAGGTAGGTAGGTGCCAGGGAAGGCTAGTTGGGTGGAAGAAAGACGACGCCATAACCTGCCCATAGGGGATAAGTGTCCATCTCTACCCTGACACATACAACTTTGAAACATGCATGCATGTTTGCAAATACAGATGCATGCACACACACATTCACACCGCGGACACACATCCCCATCCTCATAACCAGATAATCTGGTGCAAGGGGCTTACAAACCCCACACCCTAGCCCACCGTTCTCTCTCTCTCTCTCTCTCTCTCTCTCTCTCTCTCTCTCTCTCTCTCTCTCTCTCTCTCTCTCTCTCTCTCTCTCTCTCTCTCTCTCTCACTCTCTCTCTCACTCTCTCTTTTACAGGCATATCCATAGATATCATTTAATGTGGTGAGACGTTTTGCTCTGCTCTGCATTCTTCGGTTGGCCATACTGTGTGGAGAATGGGCCTGACTAAGCTGTGAATTTACATGGCTAAGCAAAGTGGTTAACTCTGGAAGGCAGGGGGAGGCAGAGGGAAGACAGGGCCGCCCAGCCACCTAATAGGATTCTGCTCTTAATGAAAAATATGAAAGAGAAGGAGGGATGGAGGGAGGGAGGGAGCGAAAGAGGGACAGATAGGTATGGTGGTAGAGTAGGGGTGAAACGTGGAGAGAGGGTGGCTCGGGTGTTTCACTGAGACTGAGACATACTGGCGTACCGGACACTCCCGCAGCCCCTGCAACACAGGGGGCCCACTAGCTGTGGGGGCCCATGCTCCTGTCATTGATGTCTTTTTAAATGTAATAAATCATTTTGACAGGCCCCCTCCAAAAAGTCATTCATAAACCTTTTCAACTTCCAAATGTACAAGGACGCTAAGTGTTTGTTTCTTGGGCTTCAGGATTGTGACCGAAAAAGTGCCTCAGGCCTTAAAAAAGAAAAACAATTACTGATTGAAAGTAAAGGGGATGTTGGTGAACAAATGCCGTGGTCAAGACTACGACAGTGCCAGTGCAATGATTGGAACTTACTCAGGTGTTCAACAGTGCATATCAGACCGAGAGCCTAATGCTTCCTAGGTAGTTCTTGATGAGTTTTAGTTTAGAAAACCATCTCTCCTCAGAAGCGACAGTTTTATTGCCATGGCAACATCAGGGAAACTGGGCATAAGGGACCGGTGCTTCAACAGCAGTTCTGCAACACCTTTAATTGAGCATCTCATTCTCCTTAATTGTCGGCCTCAACACGTTACGGAAAGAGATTAACTGTATAGGAAGCTCTGACAGGGGACAGATCGTCTGGATACTGGACAGCCAGTAAATTGGCAGATGCAAACAGATTATCATCTTTAGAGGACAACAGTTCTTGCGGGCTTGAACAAAAAAAGCGGTTTGCGATTTCGTTCATTCTGGTGAACTGGCGTTTGAGTTGTGTGGTTGCAATATCAACCATCCCTTGTCACTCGTATATCTTGGCGTGCGTCATTCAAGACTAACTTTAAATTGTGTGCTGCTCAATGGACATATAATGCACAAAGACTGTCTGGGTTGGCAATACTTGGTATAAAAAACATTCGTGCCCGCAACCTGGACCTACAGGTCATGGTGAAAACATTTGCACACAATAATGCAAGGCGACGCAGTCGGATACTGTAACTACTATAAACCTCTACATAGAAAAAAAAGAGAGCACAGACACAGAGAGACAGTTTTCTAAGAGAAAGAAAAAGAGACACAGACACAGAGAGACAGTTTTCTAAGAGAAAGAAAAAGAGACACAGACACAGAGAGACAGTTTTCTAAGAGAAAGAAAAAGAGACAGACAGAGAGACAGTTTTCTAAGAGAAAGAAAAAGAGACACAGACACAGAGAGACCGTTTTCTAAGAGAAAGAAAAAGAGACACAGACAGAGAGACAGTTTTCTAAGAGAAAGAAAAAGAGACACAGACAGAGAGACAGTTTTCTAAGAGAAAAAAAAAGAGACAGACACAGAGAGACAGTTTTCTAAGAGAAAGAAAAAGAGACACAGACACAGAGAGACAAGCAGTAAGGATGACTTTGGAGTGTCTCAAATTGGATTTAATTTAATTTGATTTAATTAAATTTACCTTGAATATTGCAGCCCATTTGTGTAGGCTATTAGCCCGACAAAACCTGCTGAGTTCAACAATAAATAGTTGCTGAATTTATCCTCAAGCCGACTACTTGAAAGCTATTTGAAGTGTAATTTTTCTAAAACGTTAATAAAGCAGATAAATAGCAGCTAAATACAGTATATAACTATATATATAGTAGGCTACAATGCATAATGGAACAATCCCTAAGCTATTGTTTTGAGGGTGGACTGACTATGTTACTTGGCATTAATAGACTGGTTTTGTGTACAACTTTCTATCCAAGCTGGGAGAGAGCATGAGGACGGCTCATATCATGTAGGTTCAGGTGGGCTATACAGGACAGTTGTATATTTAAAACAATCTATTGGTAGCTGATTAGTATGCTGTTGCATTGAAAATACATTTTACATTAATAATTGCATTAATCATTTGAAATTTTCGCCTAAAATGACATACCCAAATCTAACTGTCTGTAGCTCAGGCCCTGAAGCAAGGATATGCATATTCTTTGAAAGGAAACACCTTAAAGTTTATGGAAATGTGAAAGGAATGTAGGATAATATAACACAATACATCTGGTAAAAGATAATACAAAGAAAAAACCAACCGTTCTTTTGTATCTTTTTTGTACCATCATCTTTGAAATGTAAGAGAAAGGCCATAATGTATTATTCCAGCCCAGGTGCAATTTATATTGTGGCCACTAGATGGCAGCAATGTATGTGCACAGTTTTAGACTGATCCAATGAATCATTGCATTTCTGTTCAGACTTTTGCATCAAGACTGTCCAAATGTGCCTCATTTATTTATTAATAACGTTCCATATTCAAAATTGTGCACTCTCCTCAACAATAGCATGGTATTCTTTCACTGTAATAGCTACTGTGAATTGGACAGTGCAGTTAGATTAACAAGAATTTAAGCTTTCTGACAATATCAGATATGTCTATGTCCTGGGAAATGTTCTTGTTACTTACAACCTCATGCTAATCGCATTAGCCTACGTTAGCTCAACCGTCCCGTGGAAGGGACACCAATCCAGAAGAAGTTTTTAAAGTAATTACATTATTGCCGCCAACCAGCAGTTGAAATGGCTGCATTGCAACATTGTGTATACACTGAAAACCGCCAAGACAGTTTTTACTGAAATACTTCAAGTAACTTAAATTAAATAAAAAGTAATTATTGCCTAAAATGTTTATGTGGTACTGACTCAAAACTAAATGAGAAGTTACATCAACACTATTTAAAAATAAGGTTATAATAATAACCAGGTAGATTTTGGGGAATTGTTTTTAATATCTGTGTTTTACGTGTACATTGAGTAATTGATAGATTAATCTTATGTTACACAAAGACAAATAACATGTAAACGAATCCAATAATTTAATTAGATTTTTTGCACCTATTACTAAAATGGTTGTTCCAGTTTAAATGGCTTAAGTAGACTCCTCACGCTGTTGTCATGAATGCAGGTTGCGGATGAATAAACATGTTTGATAACCTAACTCTGGCTGGATTCCAATAAGAATTACACATCACTTACAGGACACTTTATTAGGGTAAAGCTAGACCTCAAAATAAACCCTTATGTGATATGTAATGAATTGTCATGAAGAGTATATTATAATGATAACATTCACTTAGGATCTCACATGGTGAAGGCCACAGAATTGAAGTTGAATGAATTCAACAAACATTACTCCGGCAATAACAAATAGAGTCATGGGTAGTCACTCTACAATTCATTAGAAAAGGCAAGACTCACTGGAGAATTATATTGGAGGTGTGGCTTAGTGGAGGCGGTACAATTTTCTTTCAAGCTGATACAACTCAAATCTGGACCCCCTAGAGCAGTGTTTCCCAAACTCATTCCTGGCGTACCAAAATGGTTCATGTTTGGTTTTTACCCTAGCACTGCACATCTGATTCAAATAATCAAAGTTTGATGATGAGTTCATTATTTGAATCGGCTGTAGTGCTAGGGCAATAACCAAAACGTGCACCCTTTGGGGTCTGTTTGAAAAACGCTGCTCTACAATGACTACAAAACCACTCTGTACTCAGATATATTAAGTGCAACAGATTTTCACAAAAGTTTTGAGTAATGACAGTACTGTCACGCCCTGATCTGTTTCACCTGTTCCTGTGATTGTCTCCACCCCCTCCAGGTGTCGCTTATTTTCCCCAGTGTATTTATCCCTGTGTTTCCTGTCTCTCTGTGCCAGTTCGTCTTGTATGTTTAAGTCAAGTCAACCAGCATGTTTTTCCCATACTCCTTTTGCTATTCTCCTTTTTCTAGTCCTCCCGGTTTTGACCCTTGCCTGTTTTCTGGACTTTGTACCTGCCTGCCTGACCATTCTGCCTGCCTTGACCACGAGCCTGTCTGCCACTCTGTACCTCCTAGACTCCGATCTGTTTTTGACATTTTTGACTGTCCACGACCATTCTCTTGCCTACCCCTTTGGATTAATAAACATTTTAAGACTCCAACCATCCGCTTCCTGTGTCTGCATCTGGGTTTACAGTGCAGCTTTGTGAAATGTTAGGCTTAACATGAGAACATGACGACCAAATGGGCCTCCCAATAAACAGTTATCCTTTAGCTAAAGCAGAGCTATAGACTACATGCCCTGACACCACAGAAAAGCCTATCACTGATTCGATAGGCAGCTGCACATGTCGCAATTTCAGCACCATGGATAGCAATCAGTAGACTATACTTTGTGAGTGGCTGTCTGGCTGATGCATTCGATTTAGATTATTTGAGGGGGGGAACGGGCAAATTCCAACCTTGCGCGAGGGTCTAGAGAAACTGCTTTACGCCAGTGGTGAGACATACAGTAGAGTAGAGTACAGTAGAGGAAGTCATCTATCCTTGCTGGCCAGGTTTATAGCTTTCCCTTAGGGCTGCATTGCCAAATCCAACATCTTCCAGACCAGAAATAATTTCTAATCAATAATGTGATTTACCATGCGATTAAAAAGTGTGTTTAATTCAAACTCAAATGAGGCCCTCGCCATAATAACAATTTCATGTTTTTTTTCTTTCACTTTTTGAGTCATTCAAAATGAGAGAGATACGTTTTCTTTATTGTTTATTTTTGTGTGTAACTGTAACCATGGCTGTGGAATACATCCATCCAATTTGCTGTCCACAAAACAACTTTTGCTTTACCCTTCAACGTTATTTGCTATGGCTGGGCAGCAATTGATCCTTCGCTAAGCACCGCCCCAAAATGTTGGGCAACCAACCGCAGCATTCCCCCTATGATCACTTGGCTACACAGCTGATGCCCCCCTGGACTGTTTCAATAACACGGTACCTCATTTTGTTTACCTGTTTTCCCCAGCCTCGAACTCAGGTCCTTAAGTACCTAACTGACCCGCTCTGTCCATTCATTGCCATTTACCCATTGTTGTCTTAGCTCTCCTGATCAACACCTGTGATTGCTTTATGCCTCTCTCTAATGTCAATATGCCTTGTCTACTGCTTTCTTGGCTAGTTCTTATTGTTTTATTTCACTGTAGAGCCCTCAATCCAACTCATCATACCTTAGATAGCTCTTTAGTCCCACCCCACACACATGCGGAGACCTCACCTGGCTTAACTGGTGCCTCCAGAGATGAAACCTCTCTGATTGTCACTCAACGCCTAGGTTTACCTCCACTGTACTCACATCCTACCATACCATTGTCTGTACATTATGCCCTGAATATATTCTGCCACGCCCAGAAATCTCTTCATTTTATTCTCTGATCCCAACGCACGAGACAACCAGTTCTCATAGCCTTTAGCCTTACCGTTATCCTACTCCTCCTCTATTCCTCTGGTGATGTAGAGGTTAACCCAGGCCCTGTAGCCCCCAGGTCCTATTCCCCAGGTGCTATCATTTGTTGACTTCTGTAAGTGTAAAAGCCCTGGTTACATGCATGTTAAGTCTCCTCCCTAAGTTTGTTTTATTAACTGCTTTAGCACACTCCGCTAACCCTGATGTCCTAGGCGTGTCTGAATCCTGGCTTAAGAAGCCCACCAAAAATTCTGAGATTTCCATCCCCAACTACAACATTTTCCGGCAAGATAAAACTGCCAAAGGGGGTGGAGTTGCAATCTGCTGCAGAGATAGTCTGCAGAGTTCTGTCATGCTATCCAGGTCTGTTCAGGTCCAGGTCTATCCAGGCCTCATTCAAAAAATGTAGAACTAAGAACAGAGATAACCCTTGGTTCACTCCAGACTTGACTGCCCTTGATCAGCACAAAAACATCCTGTGGCGTTCTGCATTAGCATCGAATAGCCCCTGCGATATGCAACTTTTCAGGGAAGTTAGGAACCAATATGCACAAACAGTTAGGAAAGCAAAGGCTAGCTTTTTCAAACAGAAATTTGCATCCTGTAGCACAAAATCCAAAATGTTCTGGGACACTGTAAAGTCCATGGAGAATAAGTACATCTCCTCCCAGCTGCTCACCGCACTGAGGCTAGGAAACACTGTCACCGCCGAAAAATCTACGATAATCGAGAATTTCAATAAGCATTTTTCTACAGATGGCCATGCTTTACACCTGGCTACCCCTACACCGGTAAAGAGCTCTGCACACCCCACAGCAACTGGCCCAAGCCTCCCCCACTTCTCCTTCACCCAAATCCAGATAGTTGATGTTCTGAAAGAGCTGCAAAATCTGAACCCCTACAAATCAGGTGAGCTAGACAATCTGGACCCTCTCTTTCTAAAATGATCTGCCGCAATTGTTGCAACCCCTATTACTAGCCTGTTCAACCTCTCTTTCATATAATCTGAGATCCCTTAGGATTGGAAAGCTGTCGTGGTCATCCCCCTCTTCAAAGGGGGAGACACTCTAGACCCAAACTGTTACAGACCTATATCTATCCTTCCCTGCCTTTCTGAAGTCTTCAAAAGCCAAGTTAACAAACAGATCACCGACCATTTCGAATCCCACCGTACCTTCACCACTGTGCAATCTGGTTTCCGAGCTGGTCACGGGTGCACCTCAGCCACGCACAAGGTCCTAAACGGTATCATAACTGCCATCGATAAAAGACAATACTGTGCAGCCGTCTTCAATGACATGGCCAAGGCTTTTGACTCGGTCAATCACCGCATTCTTATCGACAGACTCAACAGCCTTGGTTTCTCAAATGACTGCCTCGCCTGGTCACCAACTACTTCTCAGATAGAGTTCAGTGTGTCAAATTGGAGGGCCTGGTGTCCGGACCTCTGGCAGTCTCTATGGGGGTGCCACAGGGTTCAATTCTCAGGCCGAGTCTTTTCTCTGGTCGCTCTTGCTGCTGGTGATTCTCTGATCCACCTCTACGCAGATGACACCATTCTGTATACTTCTGTACCTTCTTTGGACACTGTGTTAACAAAACACCAGACGAGCTTCAATGCCATACAACACTCCTTCCGTGGCCTCCAACTGCTCTTAAATGCTTGTAAAACTAAATGCATGCTCTTCAATTGATCGCTGCCCGCTCCCGCCATCCCGTCTAGCATCTCTACTCTGGACGGTTCTGACTTAGAATATGTGGACAACTACAAATACCTAGGTGTCTGGTTAGACTGTAAACTCTTCTTCTAGACTCACATTAAGCATCTCCAATCCAATCTTAAATCTAGAATCGGCTTCCTATTTCGCAACAAAGCATCCTTCACTCCTGCTGCCAAACATACCCTCGTAAAACTGATTATCCTACCGATCCTTGACTCTGACGATGTCATTTACAAAATAGCCTCCAACACTCTACTCAGCAAATTGGATGTAGTCTATCACAGTGCCATCCGTTTTGTCACCAAAGCCCCATATACTACCCACCGCTACGACCTGTATGCACTCGTTGGCTGGCCCTCGCTTCGTATTCGTCGCCAGACCCACTGGCTCCAGGTCATCTATAGGTCTCTGCTAGGTAAAGCCCCGCCTTATCTCAGCTCACTGGTCACCATAGCAGCACCCACCCGTAGCATGCGCTCCATTAGGTTTATTGCACTGGTCATCTCAAAGCCAACTCCTCATTTGGCCATCTTTTCTTCCAGTTCTCCGCTGCCAATGACTGGAACGAATTGCAAAAATCACTGAAGCTGGAGTCTTATATCTCCCTCACTAACTTTAAGCACCAGCTGTCAGAGCAGCTTACCGATCATTGCACCTGTACAAAGCCCATCTGTAATTAGCCCACCCAACTACCTCATTCCCATATTGTTATTTATTATTTTGCTCCTTTGCACCCCAGATACTGGGGAAAAAAGTACTTGCACATTCATCTTCTGCACATCTATCACTCCAGTGTTAATGCTAAATTGTAATTATTTTGCCACTGTGGCCTATTTATTGCCTTACCTCCCTAATCTTACTACATTTGTACACACTGTATATAGATTTTTATATTGTGTTATTGACTGTACGTTTGTTTATCCCGTATGTAACTCTGTGTTATGTCGCACTGCTTTGCTTTATCTTGGCCAGCTCGCAGTTGCATATGAGAACTTGTTCTCAACTGGCCTACCTGGTTAAATAAAGCAATAAAAAAATGAAATTCAAAAAATTCAAAAATTCTGTTGGATAGCAACTGTCACGAACCGGGCTCAAGTCCGACCAGCCTCAGACAAGCTCACTTTTCAAACCCATGGAAGCCAATGAGGGCAATGGCAAAAACAGAGCATTTTCATTAATCAGTGGACGAGGGTTACTTGAGACTCTGATTTCTGAAACGCAGAGCCTGTTGGACTATATTTCAAATCCGAAATTATACTTTTGTTGCATTGTTTGCTAGCTTGTTAGCTAGCTCTCATTGACCACCAATGTTGCTGACGCCAGCTAGCTATCCAAGTAATATAACTTGTTTTGTATGTCAGCTAGCTAAGTTATATCTATATTATGAATATAAATCTCATCTGCTGACGACATCACAAAACGATTTTGATAGCACTAGTTAGCTCCAAAAGCGGTTAGTAGCTTTGACTGCATGCATAAATTCAAAGCCATCCAGTGGCTAACCACACTATGAACATAATTTTACCAGGTTCCCGTGAATTGTAGTCTACCAAAAGTAACCAAGGGGGCCGGGTTTAGAGAAGGGTGAATTACCTACTACTGCAAGGCACCAAAGACTTTCTCTGTGTTGCATATCAAAGACTATCTGACATGTTGTTCTTCTCTGTTTTTTCTTCTCTGACTTCCACCCTGTGAGTGTCCAGCAGCACTCGGGCCTCAGACTGTGTGAGATGTAAACTCTGTGTTGTGTTAGTTGCTGAGTGTCCAGAGCACTCAGTCCCAGACTGTGTGAGATGTACACTCTGTGTTAGTTGCTGAATGTCCAGCAGAGCCCCCTTTCCGCAGGCTGTGTGAAATATAGAAAGGCCTCTCAACACTAAGCCTGCAGGAGGAAAGGACAATAGGGGGGAAAGGAAAATGGGGATGATCTTATTTGTTTTTTTGTTGATTTCTCTGTTTGCCCTGGAGTGAGTAGGCAGAAGTCTCTGGATTAGGAGGGTGGGGTAAAGTAGGGGGGTAGGGACGGGTGAGGTGTTTAGTAAGTTAAGGGGTGAGAGTGCTGATGGGAGGAAATTATCCTGGAGTCTGCACATATCTGACATGTTGCACATTCTCACACACACACATTGAAAGACATTGAAACACACACACATACACAGGCCTACGCACACGCAAACACACACACACACACACACACACACACACACACACACACACACACACACACACACACACACACACACACACACACACACACACACACACACACACACACACACACACACACACACACATATTCTCTCCTCTAAGGTCTCGATTGCTGTTTTCGGCAGGTGCTGAGGCAGACTTCCTCATGAGCGAATACCCCCTCCTCCTCCCCTCCTCTCTCCCTTCTTCCGTTGTCCCCCTCGCCCCTCTCACCCTCCGAACCCGGCAGTGTACTCTGCTGGCTGCCGTGGAGACGCCAATCGATGCTCCGTGCCCTGCTGAGCGTGTCCGCATGGGCCCCGAGCGGAGGGCCTGTCCACAGGGGATTCTCGGAAATCTGATTTATGACGCCTGGAGTGTTGCTGACCACTAACTTTAGCTTTCCTTCTCTCTCTCTCTCTCTCTCTCTCTCTCTCTCTCTCTCTCTCTCTCTCTCTCTCTCTCTCTCTCATTTTCTCATTCTTTCTCCTTATTTTCTCTCTCCCTCTCCCTTTTGTTTATCTATACGGATATTTCTCGCTACGCTGACAAAAATGTTCAGTTCTTGAATGGTTATTCTTCAGCTCTTAAGGTTCCTTGGAGAACTCTATCCCAATAAAGAACCTTTGAGTTAACTGTGGGGTTCTTGATGTGGCTTCTATGGTTCTTCAGAATTCTAAAAGGTTCTTGAAATGTATACATTGTCCCTTTCATAGCACACAGCAAATTGGCCAGTGTTAACTAGTGTTGCTTTTTCAGTGTAACATTTCTAGTGTTGAAGGGTTGAATTAGCACTTCAAATAGTTACATTAACACTCAGTGGTGTAAAACAATGCCAGTGTTGGTGTTAATAACCAGAGTTGAACCAAAACCACACCCATCAATATCATATTTCCCAGCATGCTCTATTGCAGGTTGACTTTTAGAATTGTTTGTTTCAATATCTGTGTTTTTGCATGTATATTTATTGATTAATTAATCTTATGCTACTCAAGTATGAATAACATACATCCAATCTGTTACTTATTGCACCCATTACTGAAATGTTTTTTCCAGTTTAGATGTGTAGGGAAATCTCATATCTTAATCTTCCCAATAACATACACATCACTTTGGAAGCGAGCACAATATGACTTGCAGGCCTTATGTGACCTGTAAACTATGAGTTTCAGGCCACTGTATTAGGGTAAAAAAAATAGGTGCTCAAAAGAAGGCCTTGAATGCTGAATGATGCATTGTCTTAAAGAATTGAGTCTTCACATATTCACTTAGCATTTCACTTGTGAAATGAAGGCCACAAGACTGAAAATGAATGAATACATCAACGCTGTCTCTGTAACTAGAAAACACAGTCGTGGGCAGTACTGGTAACTCTAAAATTAAATCAAAAAGCACCCTGGGAAATATGCAAATAAGACTTAAAACCCAACAGCAGGGCCATTAAATTCCGGTCCTCAAGGGCTGAAGCATTTCTGTTTTGGGATTTTTTTCTTTAAAAAAACATCCCATTTATCGTTCTTCAGAGACCCAAAATTGGTTCCCCTATAGCATCGCTCTCAAGAATCTTATTTGGTTGTTTTTAAAAGTGTACCCCCCCTTTCTATTTGCATTAGTTTGCCTCTCTCTACACACCTACGTACCTCCCTACATGTTATACTGTATTATAATAATGAAGAAAGAACGAAAATAAGTTTGAAATATTCGAAGGAAGAGGGAGAAACCGATGAGTGAAAAATAGAGAGAGGAATGAACACAGTTACTCTTGGTAGAGGAGGATGGAAGGAGGCTAGAAGAGAGGAGGGAGCAGGACAGAGGGTGAGGATGGGTTTGATAAGAAGGATGGAGGGAGATAAAGAGGGAGAGAAAGGAAATATGATTTCTTTTACATAGGGATCTGCTTGTGAAAGGGGGGGATGTAGGGAGGGGTTTCTCCAGATTTTCATTGCTGCTTTGTTTCTCAGTCTCTTTCATCTGCTGTTGTCTCTGCCCTGGCTGTCTCTACCATCCCACACACACACATGCACGCACACACACACACACACACACACACACATCAACACACACACACATCCACACACACATCCACACACACACACACACACACACACACACACACACACACACACACACACACACACACACACACACACACACACACACACACACACACACACACACACACACACACACACACACACACACACACACACACACACACACACACACACACACACACACACACACACACACACACACACTATCCTGCCATCTCCATTGGTTACCTCTCAGTCTCGTTCATCCGCCTTCAGCCTCAGACAGGTTTAAACATGATTAATTCCTTGATTGGCTAGTTGGTAACCTTTTACCTCCATTGGGTAAAAAAACACACCAAAAACATGTGTGGTTCTGATGTGCTGTAGCACACAATACAGAAGTGAATACACTTTTCAGAATGATAGTATATAGTGAGTGGGGGAAGAGTGTAAAATATCTGAGTGTATTATTCCCTGAATGAATCTATTGGGTGTAAGGGTGTAATAAACCACAGTTATCCTCGGGGGTAAAGGAGCACATGAGAACACTGGGTTTAACTTCATTGAAATGGTTCATGAGGAATCTCCTGCTTTAAGCCGTCCCAGTGGTTCTTCAGCAGTGAACAGACAGAGAGTGTGTGTGCATGAGGTCAAAGGGAAGGGATCAGTGTTGCTACCTCGCTTTCGGACCCTAGTGTGTGCATGAGGACCAAGAATTTATGACGATGATGATGAGGACGGTGATGATGAATACGACAATCACAACAGTGTGTGTACGACAATCATAGCACTGTTTTGTGGCGATATTATGTTTGATACCGGAGCTCCGAGGCATGCATCGAAATCACTAAGCAGCTAACTTCGAAGCAGTGTGCCGACGCGTGTGACACTTTATCAGAAGTGCGTCATCGATGACGTCAGAAGCTTTGTTTGATCACATGCTTTTTCAAACCACGTATTGCCAAATGCAAGATCCCACTGTTTTCGCCATGGTTACGGTGCTCTCATCGATTCCAAGCTGCTGTCAAACACCGACCGCCACTGGACACCGTACATACACATATGGTTAGGATTTTGGACAGAAAGTTTTATCTGACTGGTAACTTAGCAGGTAGCATGGGGAACTATGGAACATTTAGGGACGTGGAGATATGAGGTCAAATCCCATTGAAGACACACTATTTAGAAAATTGTTTTATGTGAAACTACACTTCCTGCACTGTTGTTCTTATAAGTATTTGCTTTTATTATAGTATAAGCTTCTGTCTTAAGCATGCTAAATAATAGCAAACTCGAAGTCAAAAAAGGGAAGTATGATATAATATACAAACCTGGTATTTCACGTGTTTACAGGCTACTAAGGCCAGTGACTTATCTCTGAGCATCTGAGTTTTGATAGAAACAGTGGAGAAATGTTTTTCTTCCATCTGATAATCACACACTGCTATTTATTGCTGACCAGCAGATGTCACTAATGTGCATCGTGAACAGATATTGAAGCGCAGAGTAATTTTTCGGCACAATTTGGTGAAAGCGCAAAAGCCTTCAGAAACTCATGGTTTCCCATCACTACTTTTTAGCAGATATGTACCAGTGTCTGGGGAGAATGTCTGAGTGCAGTGTCTGAGCTGTCGGGAGTCTCTTTAGTGTCCTGCTGTGCTGTGTGTGGTGGGACTGGAAGATCTACACTGATCTCGAATATACTCTCCTCTTCAGTTCTTCAGTCGTATAACACACTAAATTAGAGTGTTATTTACATACTGATGGGGCAGAATATTAAGCTGCATGTGCTATGTAGGTGCCTGTGTGTGCGTGCGTGTTTGCGCGCGTGTGTGTGTGTGTCTAAGCAGTTAACCTCCCCTAATAGCAAGAGCTGTGTGTTAATGTTGTGATTAAACATGCCCATGCATGTGATTGGTTGTTTTATCTGCTCTAACAGAGATAATTTGGTGGTATAGAGATCAATCATAGGGGGCGGGGACAGATGGGCCACGTCTTTCAATTAGCTATAATAGCTATACATACTGAACAAAAATATAAACGCAACATGCAATGATGTCAAAGATTTTACTGAGTTACAGCTCACATAAGGAAATCAGTCAATTGAAATAAATAAATTAGGCCCTAATCTATGGATTTCACATGACTGGGAATAATCAGAAAACCAGTCAGTATCTGGTGTGACCACCATTTGCCTCATGCGGCGCGACACATCTCCTTCGCTTAGAGATGATCAGTCTGTTGACTGTGGCCTGTGGAATGTTGTCCCACTCCTCTTCAATGGGTGTGTGAAGTTGCTGGATATTGGAGGGAACATTAATACGCTGTCGTACATATCAATTTAGAGCATCCCAAACATGCTCAATTGGTGACGTGTCTGGTGAGCAGGCCAGAAGAACTGGGACATTTTCAGCATCCAGGACTTGTGTACAGAGCCTTGCGACATGGGGCCATGCATTATTATGCTGAAACATGAGGTGATGGCGGCGGATGAATGGCAAATCGCTCTCCCACATGACACCATACGCGCTGTCTGCCATCTGCCCGGTACAATTGAAACTGGTATTCATCTGTGAAGAGCACACTTCTCCAGCATGACAGTGGCTATTGAAGGTGAGCATTTGCCAACTGAAGTCATTTACGATGCAGAACTGCAGTCAGGTCAAGACCCTGGTGAGGACAACGAGCATGCAGATGAGCCGGTTTCTGAGATGGTTTCTGATGGTATCTGACAGTTTATGCAGAAAGTCTTCAGTTATGCAAACCCATAGTTTCATCAGCTGTTCGGGTGGCTGGTCTCAGAGGATCCCGCAGGTGAATAAGCCAGATGTGGACTGGCGTGGTTGCACGTGGTCTATGGTTGTGAGGCCATTGGACTTACCCGCCATATTCTCAAAAACAATGTTGGAGGCGGCTGATGATAGAGAAATTAACATTAAGTTATCTGGCAACAGCTCTGATGGACATTCCTGCAGTCAGCATCCCAATTGCATGCTCCCTCAAAACTTGAGACTGTGGCATTGTTGTGTGACAAAAATGCACATTTTAGAGTGGCCTTTTATTGTCTCCAGCACAGGGCTCACCTGTGTAATGATCATGCTTCTTAGTATGCAGACAAGGCAGAGGACAAGTGCTCGCTAAACAGGGATGTAAGCCCATTTCAGCACAACATTTGAGAGAAATAAGCTTTTTGGGCGTATGGAACATTTCTGTGATCTTTTTTTCAGCTCATGAAACATTTACATGTTGCGTTTATATTTTTTTTCAGTTTACAATTTGTTGACCCATATTTAACCAATTTATTTTGGCACTAAACTACATCTATACAGTATATACAGTACATCCATCATTTTGTTTTAAACTGGCGCTGGGCTACCTTCCTGAGAGTCTTGTGAGGCTTGTGGGCTTCTTAGAGCAAAACGTGTTCCTGAGAGACTCACCTTTCCACAGAGGGGTCATATTAGTGTGTAGCCCAAACTGTTCAGCAGAAGTTGGCAGATCAGCAGTATCCCCTTCAGATGAGTCCTTTAATAGTCAAACTGTTCAAACTGTTTAGCTTAAACAGACGGATTTTTCTGGGGATTTTTTGTATTATGCTAATTAGATTTCCGCGGGGGCATGGACATTGACTCTAGGGGGGTTAAATGGGGGCTGAACATCCTGATTTAGCCTCGGTTTCAATTCTCCTCAATAAGAAATGCAACAAATAGCGAGATTTGTGTCTTGGAGGTCCCTTACGGTAAAAACACATGAATTTCACATGATCACATGTGATCTTATTTGAAATTAATGTGATAACATGTGGCAACATGAGTGAAATTTGCTCAAAAACATGCTCTCATGTAAAATAAATGTGACAACATGGGAAGGCGACATTTCAACATATGATACCATGAAACAAAACAACTTTTGAGCACATGTGAAATAGAATATTTTCGTTTTTAATGAGTCATTTACATTAATTCAATCAATCAAGGTCCCCTGCATGTTCCAGGGAAGTCCCCAAGAATGTTTTAGAACATTGTGTCATGGTCCCCTGGATTACTTAACCTGGAGTTCCTACTGTGCCACCAGGTCTGTTGAAATTATGGAGATTGGCTATACATCTATTGCCAAGAAAACATTTTTACACTTTGCTAATGTATATACAGTATGACACAAATGACACTGACTCTTACTAGAGACTGCCGTTATTTATATATTACGTATCAGCATGTGTTATTTGATATCATGCCTATTTATGAGTGCCTTTTAATCATGTGTGCTGTGTGTTGTTTACAATGTCTGCCTTTCCCTTAATTTCTTTCATTTTCACGGGTGAAATCAAATTGTGCAAGTTCTCCCACTTAAAAAGATGAGAGAGGCCTGTAATTTTCATCATAGGTACACTTCAGCTATGACAGACAAAATGAGAAAAAAAATCCAGAAAATCACATTATAGGATTTTTTATGAATTTGCACGATCACATTTGCGGTCACTTTTGATAATGGTGTTTTCCCGCTAATGGAACATTCGCCCTTATATCCTACTGCCATGTGTGCATTGCTGTGTTTATAATGTGAAGAAATAGCCTAATAGTTTATCAACATTTTAAACTAAATGTTCTGATCTGTTTATATATTAGTGGTTGTATTAATTTGGGATTTATTGCACCACTCAACTGTCCCAGACTATGTTTGGAATACTTAATAATTGCAAATAATAGAATACGTTGACTTTTGCACTATGAGGGAAATTAGACTGACATAGGCTAGTGCTTTTGCTGTTCATTAGGCCTACTCATCTTGTTGTCTAACAAAAAGATAATGTGGACAGTTCTTCCAATATCTTCAATAGGACGTGCACAGTTGCATCCCTGATGTGTCTGTCTTCACTTGTAGCACCGTGAGACCGACAGTTATTTGCTTGACAATCACCGGCTGACAACATTTCATGACTGCTCTAGCCCTAGCTGAGAGTTTGGATTTTCTTAACTGGAAGTCATTTTGTCAGAGGATCTAAAAAATGTAAATGAATGTAGTACTGCTTCGTGGCATTTCGTGAAGGCTCTATGTTATACTGATCACAATATGTGTTTTTGTGGGTGTAGTCATGGTTGTCCTTGTCTGATAGAAGCATTGGACGTTTTTCAGTGATGATCCTACGGGCCAATTCTTTGGTATATATACAAGCAGACGCATTATTTCCAGTCTCTGAAAGACTAGAACTTGTGTTGGGGGGTGCTTCGTGCTCTGGCCCCCGTCCCTCCCCCAAGGCAGGCTTTTCTGAAAAGGAGGCGGACACTGACAACAATCCTTTGGGCTAAACTGAAAGAACTGATCAGACGCAACGGCTTCAAGTGATTCCTCTCATCAACACGAATTTAACGAAGCATCTATTAGCTAAATTGTTGCATGTTGCGTTTATATTTTTGTTCAGTGTATGTAAGTTGAAAACACTGTATATTAAAACCACTGTGTGTATCATAATCACATTTTTTTTGTTTTCATGTGACATTTCTTCCAAAACCACGTTTTCACATGTGAAATGTCATAAATTATGTGAAGTGTTTCAAAACACGTTTCCACATGATGTTATATGAAATTTCACATGTAAAATCATGTGATTTTACACATGTGAAATCATGTGGCTTTTCCATTAGGGGTGTGCTTTGATGTGGTCGTGTCTCCTGCGCTCGAACGTGATAAGCATTTGTACTTTCACTCTGCCGAAACATACGCAGTTACAGTCCCTCACTTTTCTAGATAACTTGAAACAGTCTAACCAGTTTTTGTGTCTGGAAGTAGCCTAAACTATCTAGAAAGCTAGCCAACTTCTTTCACCAATTAGCTTCAGCCTGCCGGTGTGCGACCGTGGCAAAGTTGGTTCGACTGAAACGCCTATCTGTCACGACTTCCGCCGAAGTTGGTCCCTCTCCTTGTTCCGGCGGCGTTCGGCGGTCGACGTCACCGGCTTTCTAGTCACCACCGATCCATGTTTCATTTTCGTTTGGTGTTGTCTTCATTATACACACCTGATTTCTAGTCCATTAATTATGTTCCTTATTTACCCTCTGGCTTCCCTCTCTGGTTTGTGCGTTATTGTTTGTCATGTGGGTTCGTGTTCTTGTGCTTTGGATTTTTTGTGTTTTCCGTGTTGGAATATTATTCATCATTTTTGAGTAAACTGTCGTACAATACTCCTCTCTGTGTCCTGCGCCTGACTCCACCTTTCTCCATTCACCAACACCCTCACACTATCTATGGAGCTAGTTAGGGACCGTCAATAAATTACACAACGTAAATGGGACAATATTTTCACAATGCACATCTGAATTTCTAAAATGTATAGTTAGTTTAATGTTTTTAAGTCATTGAAATTTGGAGCTATTGACATTTTTTAATATTGTACATTGTGTCATTTACTGACGGTCTCTAACTAGCCCCATATGCCTTCATTCCGTGACATTCCATTTTTTCCTTATTATCTTTAAAATCTCAGTTCTGGACGAGATTGACTTTATGACCAAAATTATCCCATTACCACTGTAGACAATTTTGACACTAGAATAGACGTTTCTAACTAATATCGATGCCACATAGGTCGTTTTCTACCAGAGAAGATTAATATTGCCTTCAGTTGCTCTTTAAGATCTGCTTATTTCGCTTTCTGATTTTCTCCTGCTTTGGTTTAACGATACATCAGTTTTGATCAAAATTATGTTATTATCATTAAGCATCACCAGTGTAGTCTCATATATGTATTTAGCAATCAACCTTTAACTACCATAAGGTAGGCTTACAGATGAATATAATTGCTTATTGAATTAATGTTTAATAAAACAACACACCCCGGGACTCATCCTATTTTCAGATTTTACACAGACCAGTGACGACAGCCAATGTGATACAACAAATATAACATGAACAGTACAGTAGCATACTGTTTGTTTTCCTAGGCCCCAGGTGAGGTTGAGTGGTTGTGACATAACTTTACCCACAAGGCCCTGCGTGAGGACGTGGCTGTTAACGATATTTCCCTGGCGAGTGCACGGGCCTGAGCTTTACACCCTGTTACACCAAAGAGAAGACAGGACTTCCCACAAAATGAGATGGAAACCGAGCTGCACTTTCTAACCTCCTGTCAAATGTACGACCATATAAGAGACACATCCTCCCGTATCTGTTAGACAAAATACCGAAAGTGTGCAATCCCAGCAGAAAAATGTGTGACCTGATGCCACAAGAAAAGGTCAATCAGTGGGCCAGAAACACCAACTTACAATCTTAGAGAAAAAGGTCCAAAAGGGGTATTTGCGGAGGAATAGGGTTCTATCAAGAACCATTTTGATCTGTAGAACCCTTTTTGGAAGACAAGGGTTCTTTGTAAGGCAAAGGGTTCTACCTAAAACGGAAAACACTAGAACTGCTAAAGCAGTCAATTTAACAGCTCATTTTTTTATTTTATTACTCAGACATTTTTTAAGTCATGCCCCCCCCCCCTTCTTGATTTTTCCTAAATAAATCTATATAATACACTGTCGGTGATAGAATCTTAATATCACAAACAGAATTGCCGTTATAACCAGTTTTAGGAAGGCATGTCATTTTTTGGAATGGTTTTCTTCTCCTTCTCCAAACATTAGGGTCTGTTCCACTCCTTCTTCCGACAGTTCAAAGTGCAGTGCCCAGCTAATACTCAACCCCAACAATTGCCTCGAAACGGAATCTAAACTATACCGAAACTAATTTCACACATATAACAACAGATTAAATAAATGAAGCAAAGTATGATGTGTGAGTTGCTGAGCGACGGGGAGCAAACGATGCATAATTATGTTATCACCGAATTGTGAATGAAGAACAGGGCAGGCCATTCTATTGTATTGATCCATTCTAATAACAATCTTAAATGGTGTGTATCCTATATCAGTCCACTGAATATAAACAGTCTTATATTCTACTCTGGCCTACTTGGACTAGACAGTGAGAGCTTGTGTAATTGTACATGCTGAACGGCTAGGAACATTTCCACATCGGGCGGGAAGGTGAGTGTCTGTCAAGGGTTGGAGAATGTGGTGATGAGGCTTGTGGAACCTTATGTTGGCAAGGGGAGGAATGTCACCATGGACACTTTCTTAACGTCACTGTCATTGGTGAACAATTTGCTTACAAAGAAAACAAGTCTGTCCGGCACCATGAGCAAAGTGATACGGGAGCTCCCTCTGCGCAAAATAAGACACCTGCACAGCCATCGTACTCCACAAAGGTGATGAGGAATGACAAGACAACTGAACACAATAAAGAGACAAACTATGCATTACAACCCAAAAAAGTCATGTCAAAGCATGTCTTCAAGTGAAAGTTACGAGAATTGTTGTCAACTGTTAGGACAAGGGATAACAGCTAAATGAAATCCAACTCATGCCATAGCATGAAGATGCACACAATATAAGCACGAGCTGACAATAATTGCCTACTTTTGACTGCTGTCATGTCTACACTTACAGTGTCTTCGGAAAGTATGCAGAACCCTTGACTTTTTCCACATTTTGTTTGGTTACAGCCTTATTCTAAAATGGATTAAATAGTCCCCCCCCCCTCGTCAATCTACACACAATACCCCATAATGACAAAGCAAGAGATGTTATCAAATGTATAAAAATGTAAAACTGAAAAATCACATCTACATAAGTATTCATACTCTTTACTCAGTACTTTGTTGAAGCACCTTTGGTAGCGATTACAGCCCTGATTCTTCTTGGGTCACGCTACAAAGTAGGCACACCTGTATTTGGGGAGTTTCTCCCGTTCTTCTCTGCAGATCCTCTAAAGGTTGGATGGGGAGCGTTCCTGCACAGCTATTTTCAGGTCACTCCAGATATGTTCGATCAGGTTCAAGTCCGGGCTCTGGCTGGACCACTCAAGGACTTTCAGAGATTTGTCACGAAGCCACTCCTGCATTGTCTTTGCTGTGTGCTTGGGGCCATTGTTCTGCTGGAAGGTGAACCTTCGCCCCAGTCTGAGATCCTGAGCGCTCTGGAGCAGGTTTTCATCATGGATCTCTCTGTACTTTGCTTCGTTCAAGTCTCCCAGTCCCTGCCGCTGAAAAACATCCCCACAGCATGATGCTGCCACTGCATTTCTTGACCGTAGGGATGGTGCCAGGTTTCCTTCAGACGTGACGCTTGGCATTCAGGTCAAATAGTTCAATCTTGGTTTCATCAGACCAGAGATTCTTGTTTCTCATGGTCTGAGAGTTTTTAGGTGCCTTTTGGCAAACTCCAAGCGGGCTGTCATGTGCCTTTTACACAGGAGTGGCTTCCGTCTGGCTTTACATCAGCTTATGTCACAAAGTGCTGCAGAAACCCAGCCTAAAACACCAAACAGCAAGCAATGCAGATGTAGAAGCACTCTGGGAACTTATATAGACAGGTGTGTGCCTTTCCAAATCATGTCCAAGCAATTGAATTTACCACAGGTAAACTCCAATCAAGTTGTCAAAACATTTCAAGGATAATAAATGGAAATGTACCTGACCTCAATTTGCCCTCAAAGAAAGGCCTTATGATATACAGTATGTAACATATTGTCATAAATCATTTTATTTTAAAGGCTAATAAGGCTGGTGGAACCGTTCATAGAGGGTTCTAGGAAGAACCCGTCATATAAGGTTCTAGGTAGAACCATATACAGGAGGTCCTTTGAAAAACCCCAGGTTCTAGATAGGACCCTCTGCAAAGGGTTCTACCCAGCACTAAAAAGGGTTCCCCTATTGGAACAAACCGAAGAACACTGTATGGTTCTACTTAGCACCTTTATTTCTAAGAGTGTAAATGTAACCTATAGTTATCTACCTATTTATCCCCCGTTCATTCGTACATTCTACTATTTGCACAACACTGTACATAGCTTATGTAAAAATGTTCATGTTATACTAAATGTTTTAACCACTAATACTATAATACTTTAAACATTCTTATTCTCTTGAAACTTTTTGTGTGTGTAGTGTTTACTATTAATGTGTGATTGCTTTTGTCTCTGGTTTGTTAAATTTCCTTTGTGGGTTTTTGTCATTAGTTTATTGTTTATTTCCCTTGCTTTGGCAATGTAAACATGTTTCCCATGCCAATTAAGCCCCTTTGAATTGAAAGAGAGAGAGAGAGAGAGAGAGAGAGAGAGAGAGAGAGAGAGAGAGAGAGAGAGAGAGAGAGAGAGAGAGAGAGAGAGAGAGAGAGAGAGAGAGAGAGAGAGAGAGAGAGAGAGAGAGAGAGAGAGAGAGAGAGAGAGAGAGAGAGAGAGAGAGAGAGAGAGAGGGGCTGTATCAAGGGGCATATGATGGGTTAACACAGGAGGAAAGGCCTGTGATCTCTGGGGTCGTGTATGTGTGTTCCCCTCTGGGGGAAGAACTCAATACGGAACACACATGCTCAAACACACTCAGACTACTAAATGACTAAACGACTAAACACAATTAAACACCTTATGCTTTGACACGTGTGCAGTCCTTTTTAAGAATCATATTTCTTTTTTTGTATCGATACACAGTTCAGCCCGAATGAATATTTTTACTCTCTCTATCACCCTACCCTTTCTCTATTTTGTAACGTCACTCCCTCTCCCTCCGCTCTCTCTTTACCTCTCCCCCTCTTCTCTCAAACACCTCTTTCACCCCCCTTCCCCTCCTCCTTCTCTCCTGGGTCGCAGCGCGTGTCGCGGGTGATAATCTGTGTCACGGCGGTTGATTGGGGATTAGGACTAGCGGTTTATTCACACCGGGGAGAATGATGCAGAGCTTAGCAACCGGCTAGCGCTTACAAAGCTGTGTGTGTGTGTGTGCTAAGGCAGCCAAGGAGACTCCCGCGGCATACAGCCGCCCAGTGCTGAATTAGCAACATGTCTGAATGAGATAAAAGAGGCAGCTTAGCCCACCGCACTCCACCATCTAATCCCTATACAGCTGTGAAATTAGCCGGGGCTGCCGTAGCGGCAGGCAGCAGACCCGGCCACCGCAACTCTACGCTGACCCACACACACAGATCTACACACACACACATTCGTAGGCACACACACACACACACACACACGCACTCACTCACACACACATCCTGTTTTACTCTACGGCCTCTTTAAACACTCAGGACTGGGAGTCTTTCAGGACACACAGTGGTCTACTTACACATACACTCCAGTATCCACACATACAGACATACATTACACGTATACACACATTTGCCAATTGATCATTCTAATCCAGCTCACCCACATGTGTTGATTCTTGTTCATGTCTTTATTAAATACCCATCATTATGCTGTTCATAACATCTGTATGTACACCTCCCAATTATTACGACAGATCAAATACAGCCGGAACAACATGGGCAAACTGAACTGTCAAAACAGCTGCCAAAGCTGGGAGTACTGGGAGGCCATTCAGGTGTGTCTTGTGGAAGCATCACTTCCTCTGAATGAACATTTCCGGTCAGTTGGCCTACCATTGAGCAAGAT